>NW_027185804.1:15190247-15198687 GCF_028583685.1 Petaurus breviceps papuanus
TCTCCTTCTCCATCTATATACATTTTAATCAGCAGGAACTTAGGTTCTTCTGTGAGGTGCCTAGATCTCTTCAGCTAGGCAGGGATTGGCAAACAGTCATCTCATGATGATGAGATAAAAACTCACCTTGGTTTGAATCTCAGCTTTGCCACCTAGCATGTTATATGACCTTAAGCAAGTCACTTAAGTTCTCCAGGATTGCATTTACTTATCTGTAAAATGAAATTGTAGGACTAGATGAGGTCAAAGGCTCTTTTCATTGCTAAATGGATGCTATGACACTTTGAATGTCCCTCCTATGTAAATATCCCTTGAGGAATAAAATGACTAAAAGTAGAAATCATGGTGATTGTTTCCTTCCTACCAAATGTAAGAAAAAAATGTAAGAACTTGGTATAAAATCGTCATATGACATTTGCTGAGACCATAACTCATCCATGGTACAGAATTGACTGATTATGCATATAGGTTGCAGAGAGAAAATTAATTTTTTTTCCTGCTAGTAATCCCTTTGTGTTTTATATGTCCAAGCAAAAAATATTCCTGAAGAGGCAAACTCTCCACTCCAACTTTGAGGGAGCTGGCCATTAAAATCTTGGAACTTTTAAATTGAGTTTTAATGATCCTCGGGGTGAAGCCATCCCCAGCTGTTTTAATTAAAAGATGGTAAATTCTCCTAGTAGTCACTTGCAGTGCTCAAAATTCTTGAGGACAATTGCCTTTAGGTTCTGAATCCAATTCTGATTAATATTAGAAAAGACGGGAAGATTCTGTTTCATCTTCCCATCCTCATTTTCCTTATCTGTTAAAAGAAATAGGAGGGCTCAAATATCTCTTTGATTAAAAAAGAACTCTATAACTACTTTACAGGAAAGAATAATAATGATAAAATAACAATGATGATGATGTTAACTTTTGGGCATTTGAAGATGAGATTTAAGATATATGGGGAACATGCAATGTGGAAACCTTAAAAAGAGACACAGATTAAAAACATTTAATCCTCTAACAGCTGAACAACATGCGTCTGGCAATCAAAAGTTACTTGACTCAGGAAAATTAGGTGGCACAGTGAATAAAGCACTGACCCTGGAGTCAGCAGGACCTGAGTTCAAATCCGGCCTCAGAAACTTAGCACAAAACTAGCCATGTGACCTAGGGCAAGTCACTTAACCCCAATTGCCCTGCTTTCCCCCTCCAAAAACAAAAACTAAAAAACAAAAAGTTACTTGACTTGCCTCAGTTCAGACAGCTCTTATGTGTCATAGGCAGTATCTTAATTAAGTCTTCTTGGCTCAAAAACTGGCTCTCTTTCACTCCACCATGATGCCACCATCAACCTCATCATCATTGTTGTCATCACTGAAATTTATGTAATTTTAAGGCTAGCAAAGTATTTAAATAAATTATTTCTTTAGAGTTTCTGAGAAATATTGGGAGGTAGGGGTTAACATTATTAATGACCTCATTTTATCAATGAATAAAGCTCAGATGCTCTGTACATATTGTTGTCTAGAATCACACAACTAATAAAGGTTTAAATAAGATTTGTAACTGGGTTTTCCTGACTCCAACACTAATGCTCTATCCATGTTTGCATAAAAAGTCCTGGGTTTTCTGGCAATGTGAAATAAAATGAAATCTAAATAGCATTTATTGAACACTTTTTAAGTCTATTCTATACATTGTTCTGTGTTGGTGATACAAAAGCAAAAACAGCCTTCCTCTCAAGTACTTTGAATTATGAGTTATAATCATGTGACTAGCTTGAAATGTCTAAATGATATGTACAATGTCAGAATGAAGAGCTAGGGAGAGGGGGCAGTTAACAATGGAAGAGGAACACTCCCAGTCAAAAACTGGATCTGAGCTGAGTATTGAAGGAAGCCCAGCAAGCCAAGGTTCAGTAACAAGGAAATAGAGCATTCTAGGAAGAGGGAACAAACCATGAAAAGGCATAGACATGTCAGATGGAGTGTTGTGATCCAGGAACTGCATCTTAGCCATTTTGCTGTTGTGTTATTTCAGTTGTGTCAGATTCTTTGTGACTTTTATTGGGATTTTCTTGACAAAAAGACTGGAATAGTTTGTCATTTCCTTCTCTAAATTATTTTGACAGATGAGGAAACTGAAATGAGCAAAGTTAAATGACTTGCTTCAGGGTCACACAGCTTGTAAGGTGTGAGCCTGGATTTGAACTCTGACTTTATGTCCTACATTTTATCCATTGTGGTATCTGGCTGCCTCATGTTTACCATTATGGGTCTCTGAATACCAAATAGAGGTTTGTACATCTAATTCTTGATTGTCAAAGTGATAAGAGTTCATTGAGTATGGAGAAAATATCAGTCTTATACTCTAGAAAAATCACTTTGATAATTGAGAAAGCTTGGGGTGGGGAGGAATCTTGAGAAAGAGAGACTAGTCAGAAGACTGTTGCAGTGGTACATATGAAGGATTTTGAGAACATGAACCAAGATAGTATTTCTGAGAGCAGAGAGAAGGGTTCATATACAAGAGATGATGTGAAGATGGTGGTGGTGGTGGGGGGTGTTGGAGAATTGCCAAGGGACTGCATATGTGGAATGAATAAAAGTGAGAAATTGAAAAAGACACCAAGGTTGCAAATCTGGATGACTAGGAGGATAGTAGTACAACAAATAACAATAGGGAAGGTCAAAAGAGGGGGTGTTTGGGGGGAAAGAGAGTGAGTTCTATTTTGGACATGGTAGGATTAAAATATTCTGTTAAATACTGAGGAAGTTGCTAATGTGGATTCTCAGTAGACAGATTAACACTAAATATTTAGAACTGTGGATTATCTTCACAAAGGATAATAATCAAATTCACTAGAGCTGGTAAAATCAGTGATTTACAGAATATAGAGGGAAAAAGATAAATATGCCAAGGAGGAGGGGCAGAGCCAAGATGGCAGAGTAATAGGAGGAACTTGATTAAGCTCCCACACCAACCATTACCTAAACCTGTAAAATATGACTCTAAAAAAATTTTGGAGCTACAGAACACACAACGTGACAGAGAGAAACAAATCTCCTGCTAAAGGAAGCCTGGCAGGTCATAAGGCCCTGCACTAGAACTGGGAGCAGAGTTTAGTCCTATGGGAGTTGGGCTGGCCCAAACTTGGGGAATCAGACTTCAGCAGAGTGAATTACCAGCAGCTGTGGTGGTTTCTAGACTTCACAAGTGATAAACACCAAAAAAAATTAAAACGTCAGTGGGGAACTCTCTTGATCCTGGGTGGGAGAAGACTATGGTCCAGCCCCTGCCCCAGGGGCGAGAGGTGTGGCAGTAGCTGCTGCCCCATGGCTGCCTCCAGAATTCCTGGCCTTCAGATCATAGTGGGTCCAAGCAAATATTCAGAGGGTAATCGCTCTTGCTTTGACCTGCTTGGATCTGGGTTGCAGTCTTGGTTGGTAGTCCTGGGGTGAGGATTGCTAGTGTGCCAGAGCTTATGGTGGCTGTAGAGAGGGTGACCTCCTCATAGCTCTGACAACAACTCTGACAACTGCAAAAACCCCAGCAATTTGGGACACAGCTCTCTCCACTCTGGAAGAAGACTTCTACTCTGGCAAAGATCTCAAAAGTCAAGAAATTGGGTGTCAAGGTGAGCAAACAGAAGATACACAATAAGATCACAGAATCTTTTTTGGGGACAAAAAGGATCAATATGTGGAACCAGAAGAAGACAAAAAAGTCAAAACTCTTGCATCAAAAACTTCCATGAAGAATATGAACTGCTCACAGGCCATGGAAGAGCTCAAGAAGGATTTTTAAAATCAAGTAAGAGAAGTAGAGGAAAAATCGGGAAAAGAAATGAAACTGATGCAAGAATATCATGAAACATTAGTCAATAGCCTAACTGAAGAAAATCACACCATAAAAATAGACTAACTCCAATGGCAAAAGAGGCCCAAAAAGTCACTGAGGAAAAAATGCCTTAAAAAACCTATATTATCTAGATGGAAAAGGAGTTTCAAAAACTCACTGAAGAGAATAATAACTTCAAAATTAGACTGGAGCAAATGGAAACTAATGACTTCATGATAAATCAAGATACTATAAAACAGATCCAAACAAATAAAAAAAGATAAGGCAATGGGAAATATCTCATTGGAAAAACCATTTACCTGGAAAATACATCCAAGAGAGATCATTTTAAAAATTATTGGACTACCTGAAAACCATGACCAAAAAAAGGACCTAGACATCATCCTTCAAGAAATTCTCAAGGAAAACTGCCCTAATATTCTAGAACCAGATGGCAAAATAGAAATTGAAAAAATTCACTTATTGCCTCTTGAAAACGATCCCAAAAAGAAAACTCGTAGGAATATCATAGCCAAATTTCAGAGCTCCCATGTCAAAAAGAAAATATTACAAGCTGTCACAAAGAAACAGTTTGAGTATTGTTGAAACACAATCAGGATAACCCAAGATCTACAATAAGGTTTCGAAGGGGCTTGGAATATGGTATTCTGGAGGTCAAAGGATCTAGGATTAAAACCCAGCATCATCTAACCAGCAAAACTGATTATAATGCTTCAGGGGAAAATAGGGCCATTGAATGAAATAGAGGACTTTCAAATATACTTGATGAAAAAACAATAGCTGAACAGAAAATGTGACTTTCAAATATAAGAAGCAAGATAAGCATGAGATGGTAAACAGGAAAAAGAAATCATAAGGAACTTTTTAAAGTTGAACTATTTACATTCCTACATGGAAAAATGATAATTGGAATTCATGAGACTTTTCTTGGTATGAGGATATTTGAAGGAAATATGAACATATACATATATACATACAGACATGTATGTATAGGAGGGTACATGTATGTGTACATATTTATTTGTGTGTATACATAGACAGAGGGCACAGGATGAGGTTAATGTGAAGGGATGACATCGATAAATAAAATCAAGAGGTGAGAGAGGAATATATTGGGAGAAAGGGAGAGGTAGAATAGGATGAATTATCTCATATAAAAGAGGCAAGAGAAAACTGTTACAATGGAGGGGAAGAGCATGAAGGTGAAAGGGAATTGTTCAACCTTACTGTCATTGAATTTGGCTTAAGGAGGGGATAACATACACACTCAATTGAGTATCTTACCCTAGAGGAAAGTAGCAGGAAAGGGGTTAAGAGGGGGAATGAAAGAAGGGAGGATAGATTGGGGAAGAGGGTAGTTAGAAGCAAACACATTAGAAAAGAGACAGGCTCAAAGGAGAAAATAGAATAAGTGCAGAGTGGGATAGGATGGAGGGAAATATAGTTAGTCTTTCACAATATAACTACTATGGAAACATTTTGTGTAACTGCACATTTACAATCTATGTTGAATTGCTTCTCTTCCCAGTGGGAGTGAGTGAGGAGGGGAAAAGGGAAAGAATCTGCAAATCAAAGTTTTAAAAACATATGTAAAAAAAATGTTTTTTACATGCAACTGGGAAATAAGATATACAGGCACTATATCAACAACAAAAAAGGTCACTGAAAAGCAGGCGTTGGGCAGCCAGGAGGAAAATGGCTAATAGCAGTGTCAGGAAAACCCTTAAAGTAGAGACAGGCAAGAAGCAGCAAGACAGGAACAGTGGGAAATACTGCAGAAGGGTCAAGAAGAGTGTACTTTTCCACTCAGAGCTATTTATTGAATGCAAAAGCAAATATACTTGAGTTTGCAATATGAATTATAATTAAAATTTTATAAGAATATACATATAAGAATGACATGCTAATTTGTGAAGTCTTCCATGTTTTTACCTGCATGAAATAATGAAGAGTGAAATGAGTAGAACTAAGAGAACATGGACACTAACAGCAATGTTGTTTTAAGAACAACTTGGAGTAAATAAGTCATTTTGACTAATACAAATACCCAAATTAACTATAGACTACATATGAATGAAGATACTATCTGCATCCAGAGAAAGAATACACACACACACACACACACACACACACACATATGTATGTATATATTTATGTCTAATGGTAGCTGTCTTTAGGGCAAGGAGGGGAGGAAAAATTTATGTGATTATTATATGTTTGAAAGAAACAGAAAGTTACACATAAAGTATTTGCAGTTTCATGTGCAATCATATTTTTATTATAATATGTTATGGAAATTATTGTTGTATTACATAAATTAAAAATAAATAAAATTCTTAAAAGGAATCATATATATATATACATATAGTTACAGATAAATTTCCATAATCATAGTACTTGCACAAGGAGAAAAAAAGTTACCTGGATTTATTCTTAGTTATCTAATAAATTCTATAAAAATAGCAAAAAGAAAAACAGTTTGTTAAAAAAAATTGAGGTTTGTGGAGCCAAAGAATGAAACATAGTACTTTAGATCTGAACCATGTATATTATGTGTGTGTGTGTGTATATGTACACACACACATAGATATACATATATATATCGATTACATTATTTATTACAAGGGGGTGCTTGTAATTTATTGAGAGTTATAGAGGAGTGGGGGGTTAATGATAATAATATAAAAAAAAGAAAGAAAGAAGTATCAAAGAAATGTAAGAAAAATACACTGCAATCAGAAATAAATTGAGAAGGAAGTATCAACAAGCAGGAAAGATTTGGCACTATCATACTAAATGCAACATAGACTTGATCAAGTTTTCCCAAACACATAAACTATTCAGAAGCTATGGGTTAGAGATCCATAGGTTCATGTTCATTTCTGAATCTCTTCTGATTCTTTGAGTTCTCCTTCTTGCCTATAAGTTTATTATAGTAAATGTTTCCTAACATTTTCAAAAGAATCTCAAGAAGCCCCATGATGAGAACTGTAGTGGACAAGAATCATCACTGTGACAGGGTAACTCAAAAAACCAAATTCATCCATCTTCGGCTCTTTTAAGTAACATTATCTAAGATTTAAAAGGGTATGGCTCCATTGGACTCTGCTATGGTCAGACCACATTGAGACTAGTGTGTTTTGAGCTTGCCATCTCATTTTAAGAAGTATATGGAAAAAACAACAAGTAGAAAGCATTTAGAGGAAGGCAGCTGGGATAGGTCTCTAGTTCATCCCTTATAAAGGTTTACATAATGGTATTGGTGATGTTCTGATTGTAGATGTTGAAAGAGGATTTAGAGTACACATATATTTTCCAGTTTTTGAAAGTCAATCACTTGGAAGAGCAGTTATACTCATTCTTCTCAGCTACTGAGAAAAGCCAGGAAGAGTGGATGTAAATTTCAGAGAGTCAGATTAAACTTAAAAAGAAAAATATATTCAAACATTAGAGCTAACCAAGGTTAGAGTGGGCTGCCTAGGGGATAGGTGACTTTCCTCACTTCAGCTTCAAACCTGAAGTTAGATGTTTCCTTGTTAGAGAAGTTCCAGAGGGCATTTTTGTTCACTTATGAGTTGGACCAGATGGCATCTGAGGTCCCTTCCAACTATAGAGTTGTCTGATTTAGTTATTCTATATGGTGCTCGGGTTATGGAATCCCTCTGATAACTCTTAGCTTTGTGGTATATTCAGCCCCTTTGAGTGTTACTATTTATGTGAAAAGTTCTCATTAAAATATCCTGGTGGGTTGGTTAATGAAAGTTGATGTGCTGTGTAAAATGATGCATTTGGCAGCTCCTTGTAAATGGTTGGATTGACCACTGAGAACCAATGGAGTGTGCTGAAGGGAGAGGGACAGACAGCTGGATTGGCTGCCCTGGGGCAGGAGGGCTTCTACAGATCTTTAGTGGGAAGATCATGTTGCTGTTAAATAGATTGAGTTACCACATTCTCAAGAGCACGTTCCCAGTGAAGCCAGTAGTCTCATGCGAAGCTTCCCAGCAGCAGGGTGATTAAATGGGAAGTGAAAAATGAGGCTAAATGGAGTCTTTGCTTTCATGAAAGCAAACAAATACTACCTTCAGTGTCTGATCCTTTGAATTAAATTATAGAGTGGCCAAACCAATATTTAAGATATCAGTGTGTAAATTGCATAAAAAGGTTTATTGCAATTAGGGATGTGTGTGCATATGTATCTCTAGTTACATACACACACATAAACTTTCTTCAATACTTAAATAGGTCAATGATCTTGATGTGATTTCAATATCCTTTCTATTTGCATTTAGTGTAACATCTGCACATTCTCATTGTGATCTAATTTATTCATGTTTCCCCAGACACCCTTTGCAGGTGATCTACTGAACAGGCTGGAAGCTTTCTGTATTTTACATTTTAAGAGAAAGAGAAGGGGAGGAAAGCAGGGGAGGACAGAGGGAAAGGGAGAGATATAGAGAGGAGGAGGGGGAGAAAAATAGAAGAGAGAGAGAAGGAAAGGGAGTGGGAAGGAAGAAGAGAGAGGCAGTAGAGTGAAAAGGTGAGAAGGAAAGAAGGAAAAAGAGGGAGGGAGGGAGAAAGAGAGAGACAGACA
>NW_027185804.1:15198787-15202747 GCF_028583685.1 Petaurus breviceps papuanus
AGAGAGAGAGAGAGAGAGACAGAGAGAGAGAGAGAGAGACAGAGAGACAGAGAGAGACAGAGAGAGAGACAGAGAGAGACAGAGAGAGAGACAGAGAGAGAGGAAGAGGGAAAGACTTTGAGAGTGAGTTATTTCCTAGGGAAATGAGAGGGTAAATCTTGTCCATATCCTCCCCCAAAATACTAAATTTAATGTTTCATCTTTTTCTCAAGGTGACTCTGGTTTTTGGAAGGCCAGACCACTAGAGAACAAGCTTTTGTGTACCCTAGCAAGGTAGCAAGTCTTTAAATTCAGATACCATGTTTCTCTGAATATGTCATGCTCATCATTTTTATAGCATAATAAAATACCATTGAATTTATAAGCTACAATTTGACTAGACATCCCTCAGCTGATAGGCATCAATGTTGTTTCCAGTTCTTTCCCACAATAATAAAAAAAATGATGCTATAAATATTCTAGTACATGTGTCTCTGTCCTTTACCTCCTAGGGTTATATGCATAATAATGCTTCTGCTTCATAAAAGGGCAAGCACTAGTTAGTCACATTTGGAGTATAATTCCATTTTTTTCCTCCAGAATGGTTGAACCAATGTGCCCACCCTGCCATATCTGTTCCAACAGTGATTATTTCCCCCTTTTGTGTTCTCTGCCAGTCTGATGGGTGTCAGATGAAACCTCACCTGTTTTAATTTTTGCTTTTCCTTTAATTGATGATTTCCATTTTACTTAAAATTCTTCATTTTACATCTGACTGCTCAAGCAATTTGACAATTTATTTTTTAGGGGATGTCTTATTCTCATTTGTCTTTATTTGTATCAGTTTTTTCCCTTATTTTGTATATAATGCTTTATTAGAACACATTTCTTTTTAAATCTTTTTTTTTTCATTTATAATTCTTCTACTGCAATTCTTTGTCCTGTTCAGATTTTTTTCTTTTATGAATGGTGGTGTTTATGGTGGAATGAATTCAGTGATTCAGTGCTATTTTTATTTACTTTTAATTAATTTTTAAATTTTACATTCAATTCCAAATACTCCCCCATTCCCATTGAAAAAGCAAAAAAAAAATACACATTATAAATGCATATAGTCATGTAAAACAAATTCCCCATATTGTCTATGTCAAGAGAAAAAAAGGAAAGAAAAGAACATATGTTTCAATTTTCAGATGAGATTTCAGTCAGATGCATTCTCTAGAACATTATTGAGAAAATGTGCTGGGAGAACTAGATTCTTATGCTTCCTGTCAATCACTGTCTTGACTCCACCCTAGGTTGAAACTCTTCAATTTTATTCAATTTGAACGGTTTCTTTTATATTTTTTGATCATCTCTATTCTATGCTTTCCTGGGTAAGATGTCTCTATCTCTTTTTATTCTTCCTCTTTTTTGCTCTCTTTGTTCTTTTTCTAAATATCTTACAATTCTCTTCAAGTCTTCCTTGCTGGATCTTCATCCAGTCCAAGCCTATACCCATGGATGGTCCCCAAGACATTGTCCTGGGTCTTTTCTTCTCCATCTGAACTATTACATTTGGCTATCTCATAGGTTCCCATCAATTCAACTATCCTCTCTGTAGGAATAAGTCTCAAATGAATATATTTTGCCTTGACTTCTGAACTTGTCTCACATTTCTTTTTGCCTATTAAATATCTTGAAATTGAGTTCCCACAGGCATCTTAATCTCAACATTTCTACAATTTAGCTCCTTGTATTTTCCCTCAAAACTCTCCCCTCTTCCTAACTTCCTTGTTGCTGATGAGAGTGTCCCTGTGCTCTCAGTTACCCAGGCTTACAAATGACTCCTCACTTTCACCTACATATATATATATATATATATATGTATGTATGTATGTATGTGTGTATGTATGTAATTATTGGTTACATTCTTTCATATCTATTTTTCTGGAATTCTTCCCTTTAATCTCAACTTTCAAGACTGTCTGCTTTCCTTCCAGTCTCAACAAAATTTTTTCCTTCTTAAGCAGTCTTTTCCATTCCTTCTCAATCTTACTGCTTTCCTTATGAAATTGTTTCTAATTTATCCCATATGTAACTTGTTTGTATGTAACTGCTTGCATGTTGGTGTGTGAATTCCTCAAAGGACTTTTTTTTAAACTTTTATCCCCAGCTCTTAGCACAGTATAGCTAAGCTTAACAAATAGTAAATGCTTAAAGATGCTTATACATTTGACTTTCTTTTTTTCTTCTCACTATTTCTCCATTAGCATTTTAAAAATCTTTTTCTCCCCTCATCCTTTGTGCTGACAATGGTTCTTATGCCTGATTGTGTGCCTCTTGGGGACATTGTAAAGTGAGACAGGCCATCATTCTTCTTCTTTGGGTAGTTTTGATTTCCCCTTAGTGTGCCAATAAATTGCTTAGTATTGTCCTGCTTCTTCTTTTCTCAGGCTTGAACTTTCTTGCTTTTTTTCCCCACGTAGGACTAGTGTTGTTTTACTGAATTTGGAATATAGTAGGAAAAGGGGAATTATAGAATCTTGGATCATGAACTCACCATCTTAATGCCTCCATTTTCCATATGAAGAAACAAAGTACCTATGAACATTACCAAGTTCTTCTCATGACACATTGGGATAAGAGAGCAGCTGGCTGTGATCAGAATAAATTTTGAACCTGAGTACATTTTACACTCCTTAAAACCCTTTTCAACCAAATTTTGTGACCTGATTACCTCAAGTGGAGATTTTATCCACACCTAAGATTTCTTGTGGATGTGAGTTGGCTGGAGTTTTTTCCTTAAATTCGTTGGATTGTGCTGAAGAAGATTTTTCCAAGGAATTCTACCGAAGAACCTTTCTAGCTATCAGTGAGTCCAGAGAGAGTAATTCTAGATTCCTTGGTCCTTGGCTATCCTCACATGATCCACATTTATTTTGCAATAATATAGCCACAAGGAGTAGTATAAAGTCAGTGATTTATAATATATCAGTACTCCACTGAAAATAAATATTTTCCAGCCCCCTCTCCCCCCGTTTATTCTGCAAAGACTGTTTTTAAACGAAGATGTAATTGAGTTGTAAATAACATTAACCATATTACAGATTAGTACGGACAACTAGAGGAGGCAATATTAACTTGGACTAGATTTTATTTAGGTACAGTGAGGAGGGAAAGAGATACATTTGTTGACAAAGGATCTGGATTAGAATCTTGACTCTGCCACTTACTGCTTGTGTGATTTAGACAAGCTCCTTTAACTTCTTGTGCCATAATTTCCTCATCTGTAAAATTGGAGGTGTGGCGTGGGTGACCTTTAAGATTCTTACAATACTAAGTTTATGGATCATAATTTGCTACATTTCTCCATCAATAGGGCAGTCATTTATTATGTTATTCTCATTAGCCAATGTATTTCTCTTGTCACATCACTATGCACTGATAGGCTTACTGGAGATTATCCATGAGGAACAGACTCTGGAGATTTAGATTGTGAGTAAAGTTTGTGTTTGAAGACCTCATTTTTCCCTCTATTCCTTCTCAGTAAGAAGTCCGAAATGTCTTCTTACTGCCTTGGATAGAGAAGATCTTTACAATTCGAAGATGTGCATGCTTTTATCTGTTTCCATGTATTCTTGTTAAGATTACTTCCTGTAAAGCAGATAATTTTAACAGGTGGTGAAGGGAAAGCAAGTCAAGTCAACAGGCATTTAGTAAGTGCTTAATATGTGCCAGGCTTTGTGTTAAGCAGCAAAGATACAAAGAAAACAAAACCGCCCTTACTCTCAAAGAGAGTAGGCTCTCATTCAAAGGTGATGGGAGATGGGGTAGATTTCAGTTATAGGCAACAGCACACCATATTTGACTTGGACATTGTGTTTATGGAAGGGGTTAATATTAGATGAGGCTAGAAAGGATACATGATAGCACTAGATATAATCCTGGCCACAGAGTCAGAAGGACCAAAGTTCTAATCTTTCCTCTGACACATCCCCT
>NW_027185804.1:15207747-15215404 GCF_028583685.1 Petaurus breviceps papuanus
ACAATAGATATATTTAATGGGTAAGGATAAAGGGGTTGTCTCTAAAAGAACTATGATCAAAATATAAAAATCAGAGAAATATAAAAAATACTAGGGAGTATGAGGGTAATGATTTGGAGTTAATGTTAATATGCTCACATGTTTAGGTAAGATTTTGGGGCATTCATAATTTTGGCATTCTGGAATTCTTTCTGCCAGACAGGAATGTTCCCTTGGATGCCTTTGTCATGACAATAGGAATTGAATTGGTTTAAGTTTTTTTAATTTAATACAGGCAGCTGGAACATTAAACTTGAATTTTCCATTCAGCCTGGAAAGACTTTACTTACTTTCACTGCTGAAACATATATGGCAAAGACTTGAAAAATCTTTTGAGAAAATACTCATTTGTACATCTTGAAAAGGATTCTGAAAGAAAAATCAAGAACTTTGGAATGAGCCCCTAGTGTGTTTCCAAATCACTACAGGAAGCATTCTCTTTTTTTCTGCTGACACACCACTCCCTAGAGAACCCAGCAGTGTGTCCATTTATTCAAGTAAACATTCAGTCTTCAACCTCTATTTCAATCTCTTGGATTTGCATAGAACTTAATCTGTGTGTTTTAAAAAGAATAATCACACTTTTTGAAAGGGCTTGTTGTGAAGAATTCATTTATCACTTCTGGAAACAAGTCACCCCATCAAATAATAAGCTATGAAATGGAAAGAAGTTTAACTTTTCGCGGTTCAGTAACTCTCATTGATGAAGTGATGTACAATTCCTTCTCATTGTTCAAATTACTTTATGATTGGGCTGGTTTCTTGAAATAAAATATATAATAATAAATAAAAGCCATACAAAGAACCTAAAGATAAAAACTGCCTCTTAATTACTTGCTGTTGTGTCATCTCATGATACTCTATTCTGTCTTCATGTATTTCCATTTGACATCCTCTGGCCCTGGAATGAATTTATCTCTCATCTTGCCTCTTTGCTTTCAATACCCAGCTGTGGTGCCATTTCTTCTATTATTCTTTCCTTGATTGTCCCAACAAGACATAAACTCTCCGAATCATTTATAAGATTACAGATTTGGAGTTGATAGAAATCTAAAATGTTATCTAGTCTAATATTTATTTTACAGATGAGGAAATTTCAGCTTTGAAATGTTGCCTGATTTGGCTCAGGTCACACCTTGCAGGGGTGGGATTTCACCACGGATCCTCTAAATGAAGAGTCATTATGCTTTCTCCCCTTGCTGTCCCCCCCCTCCGGAAATTATGGAAGCAGTTCCACAATGAATAAGCAAAAAAGAATATGCATATAGAGAAAATAATTAATCATTTGAAAATATATAAACCACCTCTGGTATAAATATGCACATTAAAAGCACCCATTTATATTTATTTTATTTATATTTATTTCACCTCACATCAAATTTGCAAAAAAATGCTAAAAGATGAAAATAATATTTTGAGACTTGGAGGAGGATGGCACAATAAGACACTATTGCACAACTAATAATTTGCTCCAGAATTTCAGAAAAAAAAAACATTGGAGTAATGCAAGAAAAGTAGCCTCAATTATCTATGCCTTTTTATTACAGTGAAGGCACTGTAGGGTCCATACTCTAAAAAGGTCAAAAACATAAAGCATTCAAATACAGGTAGAAATATTCAGAGAAGACCTTTTTGTGATATCCAAAATCCAGAAATAAAGTGGGTTTTTATCAATTAATGAATGGCTGAATGGATTTCGGTATGGATTGAATGGAAAAATATTGCATTGTAATAAAAGTAAAATATGAGTACTTTTAAAAAAACATGGGTAATGTGTATGAACTTAACTTATGCATTGAAGAGAAAACAGAATGATAACATACAGTTTTGAAAAGAGTGTAAATGAAAAGAATATTAAAAGGCAACTGAGCTTAGAATATATGCAATGACTCACATCGGTAACAAAGGAGAGAAGATGAAACAGAAGAGGATGGAAAAGGAATTAGAGAGAGCCAATAATGCATTAACAGAAGAGACATGGTTTCTTTTCACATTTTGGTTTATATAACTGCTTCTTCTTTTTGAAAGAAAATAATCTGCATAGTCCTGGGGGTTGGGGTTTAAGGGCGATTGATATATCAAGAATTTATTATGATGAGATTTCTGGGGATGGAACCAAGATGGTAGAATAGAGCAAACACTCAGCTGAGGTCTCCCAACATTCCCATCCAAGCCACTTTAAAATGAGTAGCAGAGTCAACAAAAGGACATTCATCCTGCCCAAGTGTAAGGGTTATGGGATTTAAAGATCTTCCATGCCCCATTGGACTTGCTGATGTAGCAGGAAGGGGCGGAGCAAGAGGAAGTGGAAGCCAAACTAGAGTTCCTGCGGTGGCTGGCGGTGGTGGCGACGGCAGCAGCAGCAGCAGAGGCAGCGACAGCGCGAAGACCTTTTTGAGTCAGACAGAATTTCTTCTAAGGAATCCTGCTGAGGACTGCCAGGGGCCGGAGCTGCTGGGAGTGCGCTTCCCGGACGCTGGGTGGTTGCTGTGAGTGGGGAGAGGAGGACCTTTGCCTGAGGTAGCCTGTTCTGTTTTAAAGGCTTGAAAATGTGGGTGCTTTCTACTTTATCTACCTGTGCCAATGTCATAACTGCTCTGATGGCTTTCACTTTCTGGTTTTGGGACTCAGTCTTTTGGTATCTTAATAAATTTTCTAGTTTATTCCCCCATATGGCAAGCATGACGAATTTGTGATGGATAATTATATCAGCATATCTGTAATCTCCATAGGCATTGTGAATATGGCATTTCTGATACATTTGGCGACCAAGATGGGATCACAAAATGTTAGGCCTCTATTTGGAAGCAGTGGGGCTTTAGAGGGAGAAATGGCTATTCCAGGATGGGAGGATTTGCCTTATTCCTCTCTAGCCAGAGAATGGGCTAAAAGCACAGGGCCCTGTGAAAACTGGGAACCAAGGCTAAAAGAGGGAGAACCTGGAGATTTGGAAAGATGTTTGAAAGCAATACCCATAGAACCAGGCAAAGAACTGGCAGGAGTGTGCAGGAGAGATGCTGCTAACAAGTTATCGCCTTATGTGTAAAAGTAGGGATAAGCTGCTGAAGGAAAGAGCTCAGATAGCTAGGGAGTCAGCTGGTTTGCCTGAGGATACTTCTCTGTCACAGCACTCAGAAGACCAAACTGGAGGGACTCATGTGGTCCAGGAGCAAGCTACTGTTCATGTAGCTAAAAGGAAGCAAAAAACTAGCAGAACGAATGTGCATGCAGCTTTTGTACAGGCTGGGCAGAGTTGCCCTGACAGCTTCCAGGAGAATGTGTATGAGGAGAATGGAGCAAGGTTAGATGAGGAGTCTTCTAATATAGAAGCTCTCCCCATACGAAGAAGAAGACAGGAGAACCACCGAGGCAAAACAGAGTCCAGGGAGATAATTGAGGATTTCACTCAACAGGAGATCACTGATATATTGAGCAGATTTACCCAAAGAATGGGGGAGTCTTTAGTGTCTTGGATAGTAAGAATCACTGATGAAGGCGCTGGAGGAATAACACTGGACAATGAGGACTGTTTAAAATTCATAAGTATCAGTCAGAATCCTTTTGTACACCAGGCTTTTAGGGATCACCATATGCAAGGAGGAAATAACAAAACTAATCTTCTAGCTTTAGCTGCAGAAGGTTGCAAAAAGCAATATCCTACTGAATCTGTGTGGCCTAGGGGAGACAGACTCTGGTTCTCACTTAGAGACTGTATGAGAAAGCTAAAGGAGGAGGTAATGAAAACTGCTATCCTGATTGGAGATGCAAATGTGTATTATGATACCCCCCTAGGAGTTCCTCATAGAAATATCATAGTGAAGACAGCTCCTCCTGCATATAAGCACCTAATCCTGACTCTATTAATTGGAGAAATAGGGCACCCTCTTTCAGAGGTGCTGGATAAGATTTCACAATTAAGAGATTTAGGGGAATGGGAAAAAGACAAATTGCCTCAAGAGAGAAGAGTAAACAGCCAGAGGATTCAGAGACAAAATAGACCAACAAGAAGGGAACTGTTTACTGCTCTATTAAGAGCTGGAGTGGACTTTAGAAGAATAGATGGTATTCCAACTGAAGAGCTGCATAAGCTGTACCAAGAAAAGGTACTTAGCATTAGAATGAACAGGGAAGCAAGAATCACCCCTGCAGGTATTTCTGAATCTGAATCTTTGTATCCAAGTTTGCCCCACCTTCAGGGGGAATAGGAGATAGGCCAAGCCCCAGCCCAGATAAAAGAAATATGCAGAAGAGATTGCAGACCCCATATTGGTTTAACAATATATTGGAAGAATGGATCAACTACTGTGACTAGGGCACTGATTGATACTGGGGCTGAGGCCACCCTTATCTATGGAAACCCTGATAAGTTTAAACATGGCACTCCTATTAGCATCACAGGTCTAGGAGGCACTGAAATATCAGCCAGACAGTTTAAAATAACAATGAAAATTGGGCAGTTACCTAAGAAAGAATATACTGTAGTTGTTGTACCCATTCCTGAATACATCATTGGAATAGATGTATTGAGAGGCATGACTCTGAATTTACCTGAAGGGAGATACCAGTTTGCTGTAAGGAAGATAGGAATTAATACAGTTTTAGTGGGAAAACTAAAAATGGACCCAATCACTTTACCTGAACCTTCTGAAGTAATTACTTTAAAACAGTATCGTGTGCCAGGTGGGCAAGATGAAATTACCACTACTATAAAGGAATATGTTGAAGCAGGAGTGTTGGTCCCTACAACCACAAGATGGAATAATCCTGTCTGGCCAGTAAGAAAATCAGATGGGACATGGAGAATGACTGTGGATTATAGACAGTTGAATAAGGTGACTCCTTCTTTGTATGCTGCTGTTCCAGATACCATCACCTTAATAGAAAGGATCCAGAAATATGATGGGACTTGGTATGCAGTTATTGACTTGGCAAATGCCTTCTTCACCATCCCAATAGACCCTAAACAATGGGACCACTTCGCTTTCACTTGGCAGGGTAGACAATATACTTTCACCCGCTTGCCACAAGGGTACATACATAGCCCCACTATTTGTCCCAGGATTGTGGCTGAACAGTTGGATGAATTAAAGCTACCTGGTGTACAGCTTACCCACTACATTGATGATATCATGACACAGGGAAAAGATGCAAAAGTAGTGGAAAGGAGTTTGACCTTTCTAATTGAGCATATGAAAAGTAAAGGGTGGGAAATTAACCCTGCAAAGGTTCAAGGACCAGCTCAAAATGTGAAATTTTTGGGTATACAATGGAACAAGGGGCTAAGGGAGATTCTTCCTCAAGCCTGACAAAAGATTCAGGATTTTCCTACCCCTACCAATAAGAAGGAGGCCCAAAAGTTCATAGGATTGTTTGGATACTGGAGGTACCACATTCCACATTTGGGACAGATTTTAAAACCTTTATATAGAGTCACATGGAAGAAATATGAATTCGATTGGGGACTTGAGAAGAGTAAAGCTTTTGAAGAAGCCAAGGCTGCCATACAATTGGCCCTAGATTTGTGGCCCATGGAAAATGGTCCAGTGGAATTGCAAGTGACTGTACAAGATGATTATGCAAACTGGAGCTTATGGCAAAAACAACAAAGCCAAAATGTACCTTTGGGATTTTGGTGTAGGAAACTCCCTTCATCTGGAGTCCAGTATACACCTTTTGAAAAGCAGTTGTTAGCTGCATATTGGGCTTTGGTGGAGACTGAACAACTGACTGTGGGCCATGAAGTGATATTAAGACCTGGAATCCCAATTATGGCCTGGGTAATGAGTACCCCAGCTTCTCACAGAATTGGACATGCCCAAGAGGCTAGTATAATCAAATGGAAGTGGTATATTCAAAATAGAGCGAAAACAGGCAAAAGCGGAGTCTCTGCTCTGCATGAATCTATAGCAAACATAGAAATTGAGAGGAATGACACACCCCCTGAGCCAAAGTAACAGTTGGTACAGTCCACTGTAAAATGGAATGAGGGATATGATGTATTAACTGAGGAACAAAAGAGACATGCATGGTTTACTGATGGGACAGCAAAATATTTGGGGCAAAAAAAGACATTGGAAAGCAGTGGCCTATAACCCATGCACTAGAAGGACTTTGGAAAGTACTGGGATAGGTGCAAGTAGCCAATATGCTGAACTTATGGCAGTATATCAAGCCATCAAAATAGAACAAGGAGGACAGTGTCATATATTCACTGATTCATAGGCGGTAGCTAATGGGTTAGCTACATGGATGGCCATGTGGAAAAATGAAAATTGGGAAATTCATGGTAAACAAGTCTGGGGCAAAGAATTATGGGAAGATATCTGGAACATGTCTTTGTTCACTGACTTGTCAGTTTTTCATGTAGATGCTCATGTGGCCCCCACCACACCAGAACGTGAGTACAATGCTCATGCTGATCGACTGGCAAAGATTGCTACTGAACATATTGTCCCTACTTTGACAACAACTGATGATCCGGTATTAGCAAAATGGGTCCACCAAACAGCAGGCCATTTGGGGGTCCAGGCCACACACCAGTGGGCACAAGATCGAGGTATTAGTATCTCTCATTCACTGTTAAAACAGATAGCAGAAGAATGTCATATATGTCAATTGGAAAAGAAGCGAACTGTTCCTCGGGTAGTAACTGGAGAGATAGCAAGAGGAAAAGTCCCAGCCCAAATCTGGCAAATAGATTATATTGGTCCACTACCACTGGATAAAGGATGCAGATTTATATGTATTTGTGTTGACACCTATTCAGGTGTACTAGTAGCTTGTCCTTATAAGAATGCAACCCAGAAAAACACTTGTAAAACTCTAGATCTCATAAGCCTATATTATGGAACCCCAATGCAGATTCAAAGTGACAACGGGTCACATTTCAAAGGCAATGAAATGAAGAAGTATTGTATACTAAACAATATAGAATGGATATATCATATTCCATACTATCCAGACCATAGGCATTGTGAATATGGCATTGCTGATACACCAAGATAACTTAAGAAGTTGGAAAGAAAGATCTGTGTCAGTGGAGTGGAGAATGACTTGGAGCACAAGATAATGGCACACCAGCGATAGAGTAAGATAGTGGTATCAGGAGCATCAATAGTCTCAGATAGTCTGAAGACAGAGACAGTAAGGGGATGTGTCAGAAACTGGCTGGAAAGAGATGAAAGGAGATTCCTGTGCTGGAACTAGATGAAGGATTAGATGATGTTTGGCAACTTGGTTGTCAAAACTCACTTCTCAGACGTAGTTTAAGGGTGGGGAGGAGTACTTTTTGGTCAAAAGGGAGCAGGAACTCTAAGGAGAAGTCTCTCTCCTGATCCCACTGTAGCAGAACCTTAAGAAACAGCACTGTTTGTTGTTTCAAGGTAACAGGGACCAGGAGGAACACTATCAATTGCAAGGAATCAGGGGACCTTGCAGGTTAAGGACAAGTGGCAGACCAATACAGCAGTGTACCCTATGTATGTACAGATAGATAGATAGATAGATAGATAGATAGATGGATGGATGGATGGATGGATGGATGGATGGATGGATGGATGGATGGATGGATGGATAGATAGATAGATAGATAGATAGATAGATAGATAGATAGATAGAT
>NW_027185804.1:15215414-15267743 GCF_028583685.1 Petaurus breviceps papuanus
GATAGATAGATAGATAGATAGATAGATAGATAGATAGATAGATAGATAGATAGATAGATAGATAAAGATAGATACAGATATAGATAGATACAGATGTATGTGTGTGTATGTATGAGTGTGTGTGCACACACACAGACACACACACATAACATCTTGGAAGTAATGAAAACTTGCAAACCCTCACAGTTCCTTCTAAAAGCTGTCACTCAAGAAAATCTGAAGCTTTAGATAGTGCTCTACCCCCACCTTCCATGCCAGACAAAGAAAACACCTTTGACATAAAGTTTAAAAATTAGAAATAATGTGGGAAAATGAGCAAACAACAGTATGAGGATAGCTGATATATGTATGTATAGGAGGATATATGTGTATATAAATATATATGTGAGTGTATTCATTTGTATGTTCATGTATACATAGGGAAAACAGGATGAGTTGAATATGAAGGGATGATATCTAAAAAATAAAATTAAGATGTGAGAGAGGAAGCTATTGGGAGAAGAAGAAAGGGAGCAATAGAGTAGGATAAATTATCTCATATCAAAAAGGAAAGAGAAACTGTTACAATGGAGAGGAAGAGTAGGAAGGTGAAAGGGAATGGGATAACCTGATTCTCATTGAATTTGGCCCATGGAGGGAATAACATACACACTCAATTGGGTATCTTACCCTACAGGACAATAGGGGGGTAGGAGATAAGAGGGGGGAGGATAGAGGGGAGGACAGAGGAGAGGGTAGTTATAGGCAAACATTTTTGAAGGGAGATGTGGTCGAGGGAGAAAGTGGAGTTGTGGGAGGGTAGGATGGGATGTAGGGAAGTGTAGTTGGTCTTTCAAAACATAATAACTATGGAGATGATTTGGGTAACTATACATGTACAATCTATATTGAATTGCTTGTCTTCCCAGTGGTGGTGGTTGAGGAGGGAAGAAGGGGAAAATATCTGGAAATCAAAGTTTTAAAAAGAAATGTTTAAAAATTGTTTTTGTTTTACATGCAACTGGGAAATAGAATATACAGGTACTGGGGTATAGAGACCCATCTTGCCCTAATAGAAAGGTAGGGCAGTGAAGGGGAGTATATAAGAGAGAAGAGATTGGAGAGGGGTATTCAGTAAGTTTGCTGTTTTGGGATGGGGGTAGGGGAAAGTCAGGGAGAGGAAAAGTTTTAATTCAAAATCTTGTGGCAATGAATGTTGAAAATTAAAAATAAATAAATTTAAAAAATAAATTTCTTTGGGATATAGACCTAGTAGTCATATTTGTTGGTCAAAGTATATGCATGGTTTTATATTCCTTTGGTCATGGTTCTCAGCTCTTCTACAGAATGATTGAATTAGTTCATCATTTTACCAACTGTGCATGTGTCTCAATTTTGCCAATATTCTTTCCAACATTTGTCATTTTAATTTTCTGTCCTATTAGTTAATTTGGTAGGTGTTGGGTGGTAGCTTAGAATTGTTTTAGTTTTCATTTCTCTAATCAGCAGTGAGTTAACATTTTTTATATGGCTGTAAGTAACTGATTATTTCACCTGAAAAAAATTAATATCCTTTCACCATTTATCAGTTGAGGAATGACTCTTATTTATTTCTATAACCCTGACTATATATGTGACTAGGACTCCAGCTCTCCTGCAGCTACAAGCTCCAGTGTGCTATTTTTCCCACTCACCATGAGACTGAGACCCAGCACTGCAACCCAGATTCAAGAGCGGGCAGTGCAACAGAGTTCTGCTCCTGGTGCCTGCAAAGGACCCCTGTGATCTCTTTCTGACCAGTGTCTGACAAGCATCTGTGGGCTGATAGCCTGAGACCACCCATGATTCTACTGATTCAGGGGCTCCCAAGGCCTACTCTTGGTTTGCTGGAGTCCACTCTCACTCTGATGTGAGAGAGGCCTTTCCTGCCAAACTCCTAAGTTGGCTTTGGCTGGAAAACTGTTTTACCCTGTCTTTTTGTGGGTTCTCCTATTCCAAAAGTTGTTCTGACGCATATTTGGAAGGGTTTTGGGGAAACTTTGGTGATTCCCTGCCTTTTCTCTAACATTTTGGCTCTGAGGAGAGATAATAATTATTTGACAGCCTGAAAGCCATGATCAAAGGTAAAGCATCAATATCATATTTCATAAAAATAATCTAGAAAAACTGCTCTGATATTGCTTAAGCAGAGGGTAAAATAAAAATTGAAAGAATCCACCTATTACCACCTGAAAGAGAACCCCAAATGCAAACTGTGAGGAATATAATGGCCGCATTCTAGAGCCCGCCCCCCAGGGTCAAAGAGAAAATACTTCAAGCAGCAAGAAAAAAGACCATTCCAGTACCATGGAGTCACAGCCAGGATCACATGAGATTTAGCAACTTCCAAGTTAAAGGACTAGAGGGCTTGGAATATCATATTCTGGAAGGCAATAGAAGTAGGAATACAACCCATAATAATGTATACAGCAAATTAAGTCAGTGCTTCAAGGGAAAAATGGATATTTAATTAAATAGAAATTTTTCAAGCATTCCTAATGAAAAGACCAGAGCTGTGTAGAAACTTTGACTTTAAAACACAAGACTCAAGAGAAGCATAAAAAAGTAAATATGAAAGAGAAATAATAAGGGATTCAATAAGTTTTCACTCTTTACTTTCCTATATGGGAAGATAATACTTATAGCTTCTAAGAATGTTTTCATCATTAGGGCAGTTAGGATTCTACATAGAAAAGGAGGCTAGGAATGAGTTGATTAGGTCGAGATTATGTAAAAAAAATATATGAATAGACAAGAAATTGCGATGGCCTGGGAGAAGGTGGTAAAAAAAAAGGAGGGGGGAAAGTATATCTCACATAAAAGAGGTACACAAGACTTTAATAACTGGGTATAAAATAGGATTGTGGAAGGGGTTGAACAGTGCTTGAACTTAACTCGTATCTGCATTGGTTCAAAGAAGGAATACACGTGCTTATACTCACTGGTAATAGAAATCTATCTTACCGGACAGGGAAGTAGGAGGGAAAGGAATAAGAGAAAGGGCGACAGGTGATAAAAGTGTGTGGGGAGTGTTGTAGATAATAGAAGACAGTGGTCAGAAGCAAAACAGGCCTCAGAGGAGTGACACCATAAAAAGGGAGAACAATAATCAGAAGAAAATCGGAGGAGGTTTAATGCAGTGTTGGTGGCAGCTAGGTGCACAGTATATGGAGCGCTAGGCCTGAAGTCGAGTCACTTAAGTCGCCGATCTAGTCACTTAACTCTGTTTGCCTTAGTTTCTCTTCTGTTAAAAAAAATGGACAAGGAAATGCAAACCACTCTAATATTTTTGCCAAAATATAAAGTGACATACGTTTTCTGCCCTAATTATGTTAATTGTAGGGCAACACATCCTGTGAGAGAATACTGAGATACCAAAGAAAGAGGGGCCCATGCTAGCTTGTTTTTTATAATTGTTTATTAGTGTTAATTGAAGGTACTTGCTCATATAAAACTCTCATTGTGGGTGGCAATGGGTCAAAGTAACATGGTGGATCCCTTCACCAACCCCAAGTCAAGCGAAGTATTGTATAGAAAAAGAACAAGGCACAGTTCATGGGACTCACCAGGGTCATGTACAATTTTTCCCACAGCATAGTTTGAGCTTCTTTTGCTGCTTACATTCATTCAAAGTAGTTTGCATTTTGTTGTTGTTGAGTCATAGGTCCCATTGCTCATCTCTGGCTCCCACTGTACTCTCTACTCCTCATGACCTATTCCTACATTCTTTCCAGTACTATCTTCTGCAAGGTGCTTTGAGTGGTACATGAGTCATTTCATTAATATGGAAAAAGCAGGGGAGCCCACAGATCAACTGCATTGGAGGTACAATGCACAATGGCAATATAAACACACATAGTGAAACAGCATTACCAATAGGAAAATCACTATAATTATTAAGATTTTCTTCCACCCACCATCCCAGGGAGGCAAAGGAATAATCAATGGTGTTTGATGATCAGTGAGAGATCTAGATTTCACAACTTAACTTATTTCAGGCTTGTTGAATTTCTGGACTAACTTCAGAAACAAAGAAGCATAATTTGGGCAATTTTATAACATGTGAGTGGTAAAGAATGGAATCAACTACCAAATGCATCAATGTTATTTATTATCTTTTTTTTCTCAATTCTCCCCTTTTGTTGATGGTAGAACTGTCAATTTTTTTCCCTGCCTGTTCAGTGTAAGACCAACAAGATTGATTAATCATAGTTCAAGTCACAGAAGAATATCTAAATCCATGGGCTAATTTAGATGGAAAGTTTACAGGTCACCACAATAACTGAGAAAACTTAGTCTACAGATACAGTGAAACAAAAATCCAGAGTGATACAATAATGCTCATTAACATTGAAAACATTAAGTATCCTTGCATTTTTAGTAACCCACTCTCAGTGTCCATTAATCTGCATCTTGGGTCTCAGATGTTCTATGTAGTCTTCTCTTCTCTGGAAACATCATCTCTTGAAGATTCTAGCATAGGTCTCATTCTTTAGTGAATCTGCTTCTCTGGTTCCAAGTTGTAGAAATTTCTTGGATTTATTTGCTAAAATATTTTAGAAACCAGATCTCCACACAAGTTAGTATAGACTCAATGTTTACTTGTCCAGTTAGTTCCTGTGCTGAAAACTACCTCAAACTTTAAGGTTCTGATGTTATCAACAATACAGCTATAAGAAGAACATTATATTATGAGCTGATAGCTCACTTGAAACTTCAGAGAACTTAGGTTTTTACATGCCCCATTAGAATCATTTATATTTGACATACAGGATTATCTGATCTTGTTGTTTTCTGAAAAATTTTCCACTCTAAATAGTTCCAATTCCATTAGAAGGATCAGATGCTATTAAGGATACAATCCTGTACATAAAACCATGAGTAACAATACTTTTTGCAGGAAGAGACTCTTCACCCATACATTCAATAGTTACACAAATGAATTTACTTTCAAGAGCCTGGATTTACTCCAGTTGTAACAAAAGACCTGCCTGGGGTTTGTATATACTTAAGTAATTAATTCTTAATTATATGCAGAAAAGATTATATATTCATTTGTTAATTGTATTTTAATGGAATATATACAACAGAAACATTCTCTACTAACATGACTGATCATACTGAAATTCTATTTCTTAAAACAAAAAGAGGTCTCTGAATTTAATCTCACAAATCAATACATTTGCATCTTTGTCCAAATATTCCCATATAATTGTGAAAGAATGAGAGACTTCTGACAATATTATCCATGACTTTGTAACTATTAGCAGGCAGATAACAAGGCCAGAGTACTAATTTACTTGGTTATTTGGAATATGGAATTACTACACATTCAGTTTGAGAACAGTGAGATCTTATGTAATTCCATTGTGTGCTTATCTTTTACTGACCACTTGCTCTGACTATAGGAATTTGCTATAGAAGAAGAAAGCAGAGACATAATGATAAGAGCATCAAAACTGATTCCTCAGGCCTAAGCCTTAGGGCACAGAATGACTCAACACACATATAACAGGATAAAGCATCCTTAGTTCTGTCTTCAGATAAGAATCATAGTTGACAACCAAGCATGCCTTAATAATTCCAAGCATTGTAACAAGACTTAGATTTAATCATGTAGGAAAGAGAGAGACAGAGACAGAGACAGACAAACAGACTTTATGTTCTTTATCCTATGGGACATAGGGCAATTGTCATTTCAAGGTCTCTCTAAATAGCACTGACATTCTCATGTTTGCTTAAGCTATAAATCTTCCATTAAGCAACACAAATAGCTTGCCTATGGGATTTTCCCTCATGATATCCTCTCAAAGAACAAGCTAATGTGCACTTTCCAGGTGTCCAATAGTCCTGTGGCTAAGGACACCCCTCCCATATCTAGTTAGATATGTGTGACCAAATCAGGATTCTCCCAGGCAAATATGCCGTCCCTCTGTCAAGGATGAGATTGACCAGGATATTCCCTCAAAGTTCTATTTTTTGGAATCCTGCCAACTATGTCAGCTTTTTTCCGCCTTAACAATGCCAATTATAGGGTGGCATGTCCTCCAAGAAAATATGGGGATACCAAAAAAAGAGGTTTCTTCATGAGTTCAATAATGGTCTCAGACATTTACTAGCTATGTGACCTTGGGCAAGTCACTTAACCCTATTTGCCTTGGTCCCTCATCTCAAAATGAATTGAAGAAGGGAATAGTAAACTACTCTAGTATTCTTGCCTAATACTAGAAAACTACAAAAATGGGTAACAAAGAGTCAGATGTGACTAAACAGGTGGTATATGTTTCTATAGCATAGCATCAATGTTCATAAGATTCACAGCACCTACAGCAGCATAATTCTGAATCACAAAATATAAAAGACTCTCCACATGGAAGACAGAACCAGAACATTTATTCAAACAGCAGAAAGTCATACCCCAATACCAGAAAGGTAAACCCATCACAGCAACAAAGAAATCTATACACAATAACAATGCAGGGGGCACTGCCATCCCCAAGTCTTCCCCTTGCTAGGGCCTTCCCACAAACAAACACTCAAAGTTTGCTGCCTGCTTCCTTTTTCTCCCTTAGCTCTAATTGCTGTAATCAACTTCCTCTAGGGTCTGGTCCATCTTTCCTGCTCCACTACTTCCTGCTCCGTCCACTTGGTGACCTCCTCCCACCACAGATTCATGTGACTCAGACTTCCATGAGACTCAAGGAGGTCACATGGGTCTATTAATGGATGAGAAAGATCTTCTCATTTACATTTCAGTACAGAGAGTCACATGAATAAATGCTCCAAATCATTATTGATTAGAGAAATCTAAAGTAAAGTAAATGTAAAGTAAAATAAAACCTATGAGATTGGCTAATATCACAAAAAGGGAAAATAACAAATGCTGGAGAGGACATGGAAAAATCGGAACACTAATGCACTGTTGGTGGAGTTTTGAACTAGTCCAACCATTTTCAAGAATAATTGGGAACTATTCCCAAAGAATGATACATATCCTTTGACCCAACAATACTATTACTAGTTCTGTATCCCAAAGAGATCCAAGAAAAGAGAAAAAAGATGTATGTATTTTTGCTGTTTTTATGGTGAAGAAGAATGGGAAATTGAGGGGATGCCCATCTATTGGAATGGTTGAACAAGTTGTAATAAATGATTGTGATAGGATACTATTGTGCTATAAAAAATAACAAGTAGGAGTGCTTTAGAAAAATTTGGGAAGACATATGAATATCATGCATATTTTTTTGGAGGGGCAGTTGGGGTTGATTTGCCCAAGGTCACACGGCTAGTTTTTGTGTTAAGTGTCTGAGGCTGGATTTGAACTCAGGTCCTCCTGAGTCCAGGGCTGGTGCTCTACTCACTGCATCACCTCACTGCCCCGAACATCATGCATATTAAAGTGAGCAGAACCAGGAAATTATTTTAACACTAATATTGTAATGATGATCAGCTGTGGAACCCTAAGTTACTCTGATCAAAATAACAATCCAAGAAAATTTCTATAATGAAAAATCTACCTCCAGAGAAAGAACTGGACAATTCTGAATGCAGATTGCAGCAAACTTTTAAAGCTTTTTTTTTTCATTTTTGTTTGTGTGTGTGGGTGTATGTGTATGTGTGTTTTGTTTTTGTAGTTTGTATTTTCTTTTTCAATATTCAGGTTAGGGAAATATTTTTTTCTATAATATCACATGTATAACCAATTTTTTAACTTTTCAAGGAAATGCAAATGATAGGAAGAAGAGAGGAAATTTGGAACTCATTTTTTTTAAATGTTAATTTTTATATGTAATTGGGGAATACTTAAAGAAATAAATAACAGTATATTAAAATTGTGACTATGTAAAAATAACATATTAAAGAGATTTTTTAAAAAAGTGAAACTTGAGGTCTACTTTTTAAAAATCTTTGTTATGCACTTAAATAGTGTGATAGTGTATTAGTTATTTGTGTATCTATCCTATCTTATACAGTATACTATATTGCAAGGTCTTTAAAGGTAAGGCTTATACAATTTTTCATTTTTGCCTCCCCAAGGCCTTACACATAGTGGGTGCTTAATGAACTTTTGTTAAATTGAATCATTAAGCAAACAGTACACAAGATTCCTATAAAAGATGTTTACTTTGGATACTAGTGGTGCTAAGTTCAATACAAATTATAGCCATTTATCAAGGTACTTAAGGAGCTGAAGTTTCTATGATATCAAGAAAAACATTCTCCAAGAAAGAGGAGCTAACCTTCTGATTTGTATGTGCATTCATCTGTGTAGATATTTTCAATGATGGTTTTTTTTTGCTATATAATCGATTACTTGAATATTTAACATTTTAATGAGAATTATTTTTATTTTCAATTTCATGTTTTCTCTCTCCCTCAGCTGCTTTTTCTGCAAATTAAGAAGGCAAGAAATCTGATAACCATTATAAACATATAACTATGAAAAATATATTTATGTATTCACCATGTTCTGAGGGAAAAAACAAGAAAAATAAAGGAGAAGAAAAGATGTTTCAGTTTCCCTTTTGAGTCCATCATTTCTCTCTCTGGAGGTGGAACTTGACAAAACATTCATCCTTTGGAACTGTCATAAAATATTGTAGTGCTCAAAACTGCTAAATCTTTCACATTTTATTATAGTTACATGATTGCTTTTACTATGTATATCATTTTCCTGTTTCTGCTCACTTGTCTTTGCACTGATTCATACATCCATTCAGTTTCTATCTTTCAGCTGACTATGTTCCTCTTCTTCTCTAGGCTCAACCAACTGTCCTGGGAGACCAAAAGACCCTGCAAGTTGAGTCACCAACAGAAGAAAAGCCAACTACCAGATGTGATTCTCCAGATGTAAGATTAATTTCTATAGTGTAACCAGAAATAATGTACAAATCTATTTTGACTAGATGCATATGCCCAAATAACTTTCCAATTGTAGCCATATAGAAAAATCTAAGCATTTATTTTTTGCTTGATGTTCCAAAAAGCAAATGGTTTTTATGGCTTAAAACATACTGGTGTTTCCATCAGGAATTAGTGAGCAGAATTTACAAAAGCTTTTGTAGAATAATCTAGTCCAAGAGATGTAACTTCATGATTAGCAGGTTTAGCAATCTGTTTGTTCCCACAGAGATTCAGTTGGAATGCTGCAGATATGTAATGAAGGGCCAAGCTTAGTTATATAATACTCCCAACAGGCTGCCGGCAAAACTCCATGTCAGAACTACTTCACTGGAAAGGAAAGGAGGAAGATTAATTTGAAATGATAACAGGAGTGAATTTTAAAAGCATGGAGTTGTGCCTTCTGCTGCAGAATGATCAAGAAACACAGTGAATTCTGGGGATCAGATGAAGTAAACAGAATATTGCAGAGTATTATGGAACCTTAATTAATAAATTAGAAAGTGATGAATTGGGAGAGTGTGGTAGAAACAAATATTCACTTAAAAATTAAGTACTTGAATAGAAGTCAATGGTCTTCCACTTGATACACATAAAACTTTAAGGACCTCTCTTACCCACTCTGGATTTCATTTTTTTTCAGCTTTCAGAACTGCCAAACTTATGCCACAGGGTTATTCTAAAGATTTAATGAACATGAAAACACTCCAAAAGCTGTCAAGGGTAATGCGCATGTAAAGAATGCCCAATTTACAGAAAAACAAAATGACAGTTGCACAAGGGTATAAAATATGTCTTAAAAACTTTTTAAATTTATGTAATCTCCTACTAAAATAAAGGGCTCTAAAAGAAATCACATTGTTTCTAATGGAAATCAGGCAGGATTAATTAAATAGCTTAATCTAACCAATATCTCCTTTTCACTGATATTGAGAATTTACATTAGGCAGATGCTTCTGTTGTTTCAGAATGGAGACTAGAAGAGATAATCAAGGTTGTGGTTTAGATAAGAAGATGAATACTTAAACATTGATACTGTTGTAATAGTAGTGGTGATATTAATAATAGCTAACATTTATATTGTACCTAGCATGTTCCAGGCCCTAAATGCAAAGTATTTTAAAATTATTAACTCCTTTTATCCTCACAAGAACCCTGGGAGGTGAGGGGGCAGAGCCAAGATGGAGGTATAGAAGCAGGAAATCTCTGTATACTACCCCCATAACCAGCTCAAATATCTATAAAAATGACTCTAAACAAACTTTAGAGCTACAGAACCCACAAAGTGACAGAGAGAAACCAATCTCCCACTGAAGGCAGCCCAGCAGGCAGACAGGAAGTATCCATTGCAGCATGCTGGGAGCAAAGCCCAGCCCAGCATGAGCCCACAGTTTTAGCCCCCGGGCAGCCCCTGACCAGCTGCCACTGGAGTGGACTTCAGGAGAGCAGATCACCAGCAGCTCTGGCAGTTTCCATAATTATCAGCCCATAAATGCCAAAGCAAAGGGAGAGGTCAGTGAAGACTTTGGGAACAGGGGGTCCAGGACTGTGGTCCGGCCTCTGCCCCCCCGAAGGAAAAGCTGCTTAGTGCAGCAGCCCCTGCTGCATGGCTGCTTCAGAGCTGCTGGCCTGCAGATTGTAGGGGGACCAAGTGACCATTCTGAGGGGTAATTGCTCTTTCTTTAACCTGCTTGGATCAGGATCTCTGTCTAGGGTGGAGATCCTGGGGTGTGTGATAAGGTACCAGAGCCAGTAGAGGCTTGAGATAGGGCAGCAAACTGATAGCTCTGGCAGCTGATAAAACCGCAGTTATTTGGAACAAAGCTGCCCTCCCTGGAATCAGAGTTCTATAGTGCCAAAAACCACAAAAGTCAAGTAATTGAAAGGCAACATGAGCAAGCAAAGGAAGCAAAGCAAGCATAGCAATCTGACTTTAGATTACTATTTTGGGCTCAAAAAAGTGAAGTCAGAACTCCTGTACTAAAAGCTTCTAAGAAGAATATGAATTGGTTACAAGCCATAGAGGAGCTTAAGAAGGATTTTGAAAACCAAATAAGAGAAGATGAGAAAAAACTTGGAAGAGAAATGAGAATTATGGAAGAAAATCAGGAAAAGAGAGTCAATAACCTGACTGAAATGTGTATACAGACATATATGTGTATATAGGAGTGTATATGTTCATATGTATACATGTGTGAGTGTGTGTATATATGTGTACAGGTATACATAGACAGAGGTCACGGGATCAATTGAATAGGAAGGGATGATACTTAAAAGGTGAAATTGAGATTTGAGAGAGGAATATAATGAGAGGAGATGGGGAGAGACAGAATGGGATAAATTATCCCATATAGAAGAGTCTAGGAAAAACTTACAATGGAGGGGAAGAACAGGAAGGCAAAAGGGAATGGGTCAACCTTATTCTCATTGAATTTGGCTTAGGGAGGGAATGACGCTCTAGATATGGTATATCACTCTTCAGAAGAGTAAGGTGGAAGGGGATGAGGGTGGATGATGGAGGGGAGGGCAGGTTGGGGGGAGGGTAGTTAGATGCACACCCTTTTGAAAAAGTACAGGGTAAAAGGAGAGAATAGAACAAAGGGGGCAGGATAGGATGGAAGAAAATATAGTCAATCTTTCACAATATATCCACTATGGAAATATTTTCTGTAGCTACACATGTACAACCTATATTGAATTGCCTATCTTCCCAGTAAGGGTAGGTGACAAGGGAGTTTGGGAAAGAATCTGTAATCCAAAGGTTTAAAATCAAATGTTTAAAAATATATATTATTATTATTTTACATGCAACTGGGAAATAAGATATACAGGCACTGGTGTATAGAGATCCATCTTGCCCTACTGGAAGGTCAGAGGGAGTATGGGGGAGGATATAGGAGAGAGGAGATTGGGGGAGTTGCAGTGGGATCATTGTTTTGGGGTGGTGGGTAGGGGAAAGATGGGGAGGAACTTTATAACTCAGAATCTTATGGAAATTAATTATGTAAACTATAAATAAATATAAAATTTAGTTATAAAAATAAAGAACCCTGGGAGGTAGGTGCTATCATTATCCCCATTATTCAGATGAGGAAATGTAAGGGTTATGGGACATTGTGAATATGGCATTGCTGATACAGGAAACTGGGGAAGACAAAAGTTGTGTCTAGGTTAGGTTCACACAGCTAATAAGTGCCTGGATTTAAACTCCTTACTGAATTTTCCTGATTCAAGTCCTGATGTTCCATCTACTCTGTCCACTATGCTACCTCACTGTGTACACACACACACACACACACACATACACACACACGTATATGTACATATGTGTATATATGTTTGTGTTTATATATGCATGTATGTATATATATGACATTTGTAGACCTGTAAGTTTTACTTCATTGAATTGTTAAATTTTTATAATATATTTTTATTTCGTTCAGTATTTCACAATTTTAAAAATTTTCATAATAAAAAAAATGATTTCCAAATTCTCTTCTACTCCTTGAGAAAGTAAGCAATATGTTGACTACTATGTTTTTTTAAGTCTCCTGGAAAATGAAACAAATGATGTTGTAGGTGTTGGGACATGTCACCAGGAGATCTGAATTTAAATGTAACCTTCCTACTTATTGTGACTTGGTCAAGTAACAATCACTCTGGGCCTGATTATTTAGCTCTAAATTGAGGAAAATTGCACATGCACCTTATTTCCCATGATAAGATTTTAAAAATAAAATGAGATCATAGATATGAAAGCACTTTGTAACCCTTGAGTGCTATTGCTAATATAAATTAAGCAAATATTTAAGTGGAATTTATGATCTTGGCTGTGTCAGGAAGCTGTAGGTTCCCGTTACTGGATATTTTCAAGAAGAGTTTGAAGAATCAGGGATAGGGAATACCTTTCATGTTTCAGGTGGAAATTGGACTGATTTATGATTTTCAAATTCATTCCAATTCTTTTCAATACCAGGGCAGGGGGTAGGACACCTAATGACAGCTAAGGCAGTCAGCATCCTGGCCCTGGTGACAGCAGATGGGGACAGATTTAAGGAAAAGGAACTTTCCCACTAGTATTGGTTGTTTTTGTGCAACCTTTGGATATATGTCCTGTTCATAGAAAGTGATTGAATTAATCTTCTAAGGCATAAGAAGATTATGACTGTTATTTATGTTGATTAAGAAAGTATTTGGCCTTGGTGATGTTTCAGTATGTCTCCTCCAATACATTAGGCAATGGAAATAGTCTTCAAGTCTGTGTGTTCTGTTGGCATTTTTATTCCTATTAGGCATCTGCATTCTGTAGCTATGCTTGGTACCTTCTAATTGGCTAGCTACTGGTGCAGTTGAATCAGTAAAAATAAAACCTTCCTAACAGAGCCTAAGCTGCATTTTTTGTAAAGTAACACTCTAATATTCTACCCCAGAGGTGTCAGACACATGGCCTATGACAATCTTGAGTGTGTCTTAATGTAGCTGGAAAGTATTTAACAAAATAAAAATATAATAGAACTGAGATATTGCAAGCAGATGTTTTTATAATTCAATATGCCACCTATTGAGATCTTTATGTATGATTTAGTGTTGCCAGTTCTTTTTGAAATGGGACACCAATTATTTGTAATTGTTTCTTCTTTATAACTATGAGAGTCGGCCCAGTAATCAGAAATATCTGAGCTCAATTCTTATGTCAGACATGTTATATCTAGGGCACTTTGAATAAGTCACTTAACCTCTCACATCTTCCAGGAAAATCTCTTAAGACTTAATAACAGAGAAGTTGTTGATCTAAAGTTGTGGATGCAGATTCTATGCTAGAAGTTCCTTATGCCATAGGTCAAATGTTACCTTATTTGATTCTTGCAATAACCATAGCTCCAGGTCACTAAAATTAATGAGTTTTTGGGAACCCCAAACATTCATCTGCGATTATATTATAACTCAAAAGGATAACACCTTGGTGAATAACAGAATTGTAATTACTAAATATAGGCTGGTGGAGATTTTTTTCCCAGTAGGGGAGGCTTTCCTACTGTCCCTCAAATCATCATTATGTTTATATATATATAAAATCAATCATCTTTTTTTTCAAATCAGTTTTGGTTATAAATGTGTAATCTTAAATACTTTTATCATTTGACACCTGACTGGTGGCAATGACAATATTCCATCACCCATTTCATCAAAGTCAACAATTAGTGACAAAATTGGAAAATAACATGTCCAGTTGGATAGTTGGTTGCCATAGAGTGGCACCCATGGATTCTCAATTTACTTTGTGCAGTACCCATTACTCAGCATTGTGTTGACATTGGGTCTCAGTGTGATGGTGGAGGTGGTGAGCATAGTGGTTGGTGAGATGTGTCGGAAGAACCAGGATTAGTATGAAATTGAAGATATAGGCTCAGAATGAACAGCATTGAGTTAATGTGAAGGTGAATGAGAGCCATCCTGAAGTTTTGGCCTCAATTTATTTAACAAGGCAGTGCATTTTAAATGTGAACATTCACAATGATCATGACTTACAAAGACTCAAGTGTTTGAAATAATAAGTTCCCACTAATAAGTAGTAATTTCACTTGCCTTATGCTGACCACAAGTGATTTCCCACATAACAATATTGCTGTTCTAATCTACAAAAAGAATCTTCCATTGTACATTTCTAGTGGTATTTATCTCACCTCAGCTGGAAACACAGTGCAAGCTAGTAGTATTTTCTTCCACGATATCCCAATTCTTCACTTAGAAGGAACGGTTAAATTATTCTTAGTGAGATATTCTGGCTTCTCATTACTGCCTTTCCTGTGGGTGTCTCATCTTAATAGAGCATTGGTCACATAATACTGAAACAACCTTCCAAAGCACCATATTAAAAAAAATAAGAACAAAAACAAGTTAGCTCTCATTTCTGTATTCATTTTTAATGCTAATGATTATAAATGATATTCTGGTTCTGGAGTCTTCTGTGTAGCATGCAAAAGAATGAAAATATTTTAGAGTTTTACCTAGAGAAACAGAAGCTAGGTCAGACCATTTTGCCTTCCCCATAGATTTACAGCAGCTTCCTTAACACTTAGCCACACTTATGAGACACACTGAGGAATAAAAAGTATGCTGGATGACAGAATCTGGACTCATGAAGATCTCAGCAGGTTCACATGATGGGCTGAATTTAATAAGATGCAATTTAATAGGGACGGGATGCTGAGCTGTTAACATGAGGAACATAATTAAAGCTTGTGGTTATTGCAAGAGAGTGACATCGTCCTGTAAGAATAGTCTAATTCTCAGAAACAGCTGAGACTTGCTTAAAATATTGAGGCCTAAATTAAAAAATCAGGGAGAGAGCTTCTTCGATAGCAGACAAGAAGAATGAGGAAGATATAGTCTCTGTGCTTGTACAAGACAGAGTGATACAATGTTAGGATAATGCAATGGAAAAATTGCACCTCTCAGCTCCTTTTTGATACTGTTTAATTTTCCAGGAAAAGCAATCTTTAGATTGATAAAGACAGACCCAAACAAGAGCTTACAACTCAGCATAAAAAGGGACATATAAGTAATCTAGCAAGATGAAAATTAATAAGACTAAATTCAAAATCCTGCAGGTGGGTTCAAAAAATTGATTGCACAAGTGAAGTGTATAGACAAATAGCTTTCTATAAAGTTTATTGTGAAAAGGATACGGAGATTTTATTGGACTGAAAAAAACCCTCATATAGTCTCAAGATATATTAATAATCATAATACTTAGAACAAGGAGAGAAATAATTTTCACATACTCCATGCTTTCAAATCACATCTATAGTGTTATGCCTCATTTAGGAAGGAAAATAAGAAAGAAGGAAGCAAGGATGGAAGGGAAGGAGGAAGGGAGAAAGGGAGAGGTAAAGCAAGAGAAAAAGCAAGTGAGAAGAGAGAATGAGAAAAAGGGAGAATAAGGGAAAGGAAGAAAAGGAGGAAGGAAGGAAGGAAAAAAGGAACAAAGGAAGGAAGGAAGGAAGGAAGGAAGGAAGGAAGGAAGGAAGGAAGGAAGGAAGGAAGAAAGGAAGGAAGGAAGGAAGGAAGGAAAGAAGGAAGGAAGGAGGAAAGGAAGGAAGGAAGGAAGGAAGGAAGGAAGGAAGGAAGGAGGAAAGGAAGGAAGGAAGGAAGGAAGGAAAAAAGAAAAATGAGGGAGAGAGAGAAGGGAAGGCCTTATACCAACTCTAGGAAATTGGTTTTATTATTGTATGGGTCAGAAGACCACTCACCCAAAATGACTCAGAGACTTTTCAAGGTAGTAGCAAAAATCTTTCTCAAGAAAGGGCATCCCCAAATTAAAAAAAAAAGTCAAAAGGGAGGAGACCACTACAGAAGCCAAAAAGCAAGATTATAAAGCCATAACATGGGAATTCCACACCTTCTCCACTGTCCCACCTTACCATTGCTTGGTAAGGCAAGCTCACAGTCGTCTTATTAATGCCCACCAATAGGTGCAAAGCCCTCTCCATTCATTAACCTAATTATTACTAATGAGGCTCTAATTTTATTAGGTAACATATATAATACATGAGGTCCACTACACAAGTGAAGTAACAATGCCAGAATACTGAACCCTCTTCAGTCCAACCTAGATGTGTCCTTATCTGGGCCTGAGTGTCCCAAGACCGCTGTCTGCTTTCTGATTGGTCAAATCCACCTCCTGGTGCCAGTTCCTTTTATTCTACATTATTACATTTTTAATATTATTTAGGAGTTCTCTGGGAACTAGGAACCCAACTTCTTCCCAAGGCTACTGTCTCAACTCTTCCCAAGACTACTTTCTGGTACTTTTTGTTAGTAGTCTTGTTTCAGCAATTCTTGCAGTTCTGTATAAACTTAACTCTTTGCTATATCTCACACTACCATTCCTTTCTCCAAACTAAAAACACCTCTAATTTGGTCTCAAAAGTTAATTCAGTTGCATTAATATTCAATAGCTCTTATGTTACCTTGAAATAAACAATAATATATAAACATATATATGTATATATATAAATATAATATATATATATGTATGTGTATATATATATATATATGGGTAATAATACTGAACTTAGTTACAAAGTATAAGGAAGTAATAAGAATGTATACAGAATGTTTGGAAGGGGGAAACTTCACTGCAAGTTATCCCTCACATTATCATCCCCGATTTACAGTTGAGGAAATTAAGGTAGACGAGGGATTAAGTGATTTGCCCAGTCACACATCTAGTAAGTGTCAGAGGTTTGTTTTGAACTCAGGTCTCTATTACTCAGACCCAGCACTCTGCACTATGATACCACCCGGCTGAATCCTTGCATCTCATAGACTAATGTAGACTAATAAATTGTAGCATGTATAGAGGGGGAAGGGAGCAGGCTGGTGAGGGTTTCACAGATTAAGTTATATGAAGATAGTGTAAGCAAGCTAGACAGTTGTAACCTTTAGAAGTAAGGCTTAAGAACTGCATGATTGCTATCTTCATGTGTCTGATGAGCAACATAGAAAAATGATTAAGCTGTTTCTGCTTTGGCCAAGAGGTTCAAATAAAAAAATGATTATCAATTATACTGATCCACATGATCCAGCTTCTAGCCACTCACCTGCTTTGTGTGTGTGTGTGTGTGTGTGTGTGTGTGTGTATGTGCATAGAAGGTAGGACATGTTCATTGGTATAGGGAACTTTTAATGTGGAAACTGCCTCTACCATGGCAGATTAGCATCTTATCTGTCATTTTCCAGTCTTAGAGAATTTCCTGGAAGCAATGAGAGGTTAAGTGATTTGTGCATTATTATTATTTTTTGACAGCTACCTCACTCTCTTGGGTCATAGAAATTTTTCAGTCCAATAATCTAGATTACACTTGGGGACTTATAACATGGTTACCCATCTATGAAATGTCTGATGGAAGGACTGAGCCCAGATCTTTCTGATTCCATAGGTGACTCTCAAGATCAATGTGAGAACGAACTTGCAAATATTAAGGCAAAAACAAAGGGAGGAGGAAAGCAAATAAGTATTTTATAGCACCTACTATGTGCCAGGCACTCTTCTAAGCACTCATTTGATCCATGCAGCAACCCTGGGAATTAGATGCTGTCATTATCTGTTCTTTACTCTTGAGGAAACTGAGGCAAACAGAGTTTAAGTGATTTGTCCAGGGTCCCATTGGTAGTAAGTGTTTAGGCTTAATCTGTACTCAGTTCTTCCTGACTCCAGACTATTGCTCTACCCACTGGGCCACCTAGCTGCATCTACAAAGTTGAACAAACTGCCTCTGGCAGTAGTAAGTGCCCTCTTGAAGTAAGATAGTGGAAGGACACCTGTCAGGGATGTTTTTAAATGCCTTCCTGCTTCAGTGAGAAAGTGGATGCTGTCATTAGAAATATTGCTTCCCATGCACAAATGCTGTACTTCTCTGATTACTAAGAAGGACAATTTGCTTTCATCTGTGAAAGATCATTTTCACTCATTCAGAGCTAGCTGCTTGACTTCAGCAGGTTGTCAAGTCCTTTCCTCCCCCAGCAGGCTGTCACAATGCTATGAATACAACTCTTTGTTAAAATGCATTTTGGGGTTCCTCTCTAAATGGACTTCTAAAAGTTGAAATGCATCATCAACTGCTTGGGGACATATTAAAGGTTCTGTTTGGGGTGTTTTAAAATTACTTTCAAATGGCTGATTATTCTCAGTGTCTTTGCTTCAATAACGGTGCTTAGAAGAAGAGGAGGTGCCTGTGCACTTTCCCCTCCTTCCCCCACCACTATATTGTTTAATAGCATAGCAGGAATTAAAGAAATTGTGCATTTCGTTGTAACTTTCACCTGGGGATTAAGACTGAATGCTTAAAGTAAATGGTTTCTGTTATGTTTCTAACTGGCAGGCATAGAGAGTTAGTGAATATTTAATTTTTGTTAATGTGCTGAGAAAATGAAGAGCTGGTTCTGAACAATGGCTTCTGATGAGCCTGGGGACCTTTCTGGTGGTTTCATATGGTTACGCTCACTTGCACTGCCTACACCCAGATAGGTTTTTTTCAGGAACAGAATAGAATTTAGGGACAGCAAAAGAGCAGGAATATAAGTCCTGAGGTAAAGGAGAGAAGGATCAGCAGGCTTTTTAAGTCAGAACTGAGTGTTGGCAGACATAGTCAAAACCTTCCTTTACTGTGATTTCCAGCATTCATTTTCTGCTGTTTGTCAGATATTAATGAGTTTGGGATGCGGGCATCTTATCAATATGGCAATAGATCCATCATTACCTGCTGCCCTTAAACTCTTACAATGAGAAAATTTTCAGCTTGACCTGTAATTATCAGTTCATGGAAGAAAAAAGGATGAAATCAGGTAGGAAGGACTGTTACTAACCTGGGGTTTCTCAGACCTGAATGCCTTCAAATATTGAAGGTATCTAGAATCATATTATTTTTGCCTTGTTCATGACATAAAGCCACACCTAAGTGTGGCAGAAGACATAGGTTCAAGTTTTCTTGTCTGACATAAGCTGCCTATGTGATAATGGGGACATTCCTTCACAGTCTCACCTCGTTCCCTCATTTGTAAAATGAAACAGTTAAACTAGGTTGTCTATAAGGTCCCTTCCAGCTCCAAAGATCCAATCCCATGCCCCTAATAAGACCTTCCATTTTTGTTATTGCTTTGTGGGATGCAAAATGTTTTCCTCATGACAACTGCGTGGAGTGAGAAACATAATTATTATTATGCCTAGAGACAGGCAAGAGAACAAGACTGCCATATCGTTAGTATATACTGAAGATGGCATGTCATGACTCCAAGTCCAGATCGTTGATGTATGTGCCATTGAGAGCAGTGTTTCATAAACTAGCATTATTGACAGGGACCTTAGAGATAATTTAATTTTTACATCAAGGAAAATTGAAAACCAGAAGGAATGAATGGAATGTTTTGTGCACTTCAGAGTACATTGTTTTATGAAGGACACAAGTATACCACAGACCATCCCAAGAATGGCATTTACTATCATGATGTACTATGGCTCAAGCCATAGCCAGTCTATTTGAATTACATGGGAATGTTGATTTTGAACAAAATTTAGGGATGGGGATGAAGATCATTGCTATCTTCAAATATCTAAAGTTTTGGCCCATGGGAGAATGAAAAGATTGATTCTACTTGACTGTAGGGGAAGAATTTGGAGCAATGAGTACAAGTTGCATTGGCAAATATAGGCTTTATATAAGGGAGGAGGGGAGAAGAAATGATTAATAATTAGTGCTATTCCAAAGCAAATTTGGCTCCCTCAAGAAGTAGTGGGATCTTCCTCATTAGTAGCAATGTTCAAGTGAAGGGTAGATGATCACTCTTGGAGGGATTGTAGAGGGAATTTTAATCAGGTAGAGGTTGATCTAGCTGGCAAAAAAAAGTCCTTTATGACTAAAATTTTTTGAAATTAGCCTGCTCCAATCACACAAGAGATAATGAAGAAGGCAGGAATAAAAGCTACTGCTTAGTTTCAGCATCTTATTCTTCAACCTTCTTCATTATTTCCTTTCCCTCCTAAATTCAGGCTCTTTTGAACAGAAAAGTAACCCTGATTGATTAGCTGCCTTTATCATCCTGATAAGAATCCTTTTGCTAAACAAGGCTAATTCATCCAGTTCACTTTGGCAGGGGAGGGTGAAACATTGGCCCCAAACATATACATTTCTGAGTAAGATGGCATTGAGCCATAGCATTTTTTTAAGGATGCCATCAAAGAGTTTAGAGTCCTTAAAGCTGCCCTTACATTTTTTAATGCTTTGTGAGATGCAAAATATTTTTATCATGACAACTGCATGAAGTAAGAAACATAACTATTATTATCCATATTGACAGGTAAGAAAAGAAGACTGAAAAAAACAGCAAGGTTTACCCACCACCAGACGGTTGGTATATTCTAAAGATGGTGTGGAATTGCCCCTCCCCTACGTGCAAGCTATAATCTCAGATGGTCACAAAGATTTCTGGCTTCTTGAATTATGTATTTGATTTTAATCATTCTTCACCTTTGGAATATTTGTGCTGGGTCCCCAGAGGTTAATTCCATTTCTCTTAGGTAGGGAGGTATAGCATGATTAATACCAAGAGAAGAGTAAGATCCACTGGTATGGAACAAGGAAAGCCAAACTCCAGCCATGCTTGGCAGTGATTGACGACTACAGCCCTCCATTAACTTTATTCTTTTTGAGTGTATTGAGAGGCACAAGAGTTCACGTAGAAAGAAAGTCAATATTGTTTTTGGAGAAGTGGCAGCTTCTGTTTAATGGACTGTTAATGCTGAAATAGTTCCTTCTTGGTCTGTGTCCTTCTTCATACCTAGTTCAGCTCCTTAATCTATTCATATGTTATGTTTAGATCCAGACCAAAGGTATACCTTTTAAAGCAATGAAAAATTTTTTTTAAATTGCACCACAAACCTTAAGGTTGATTTGACAGGTGTGTTTGATGAGCAGTATGTTGAAGATGTGTGGGAGATGAGAGCAAAGGTACCATCAGAAATGTAGTCACTCTAGGAGGCTAGGAGACTGATGCATGAGAATTTTTTTTTGGTCTGTTGAATCCTAAGCAGAGAAAGATAGAGAGGAAAGCAGACAAAAAGACTCCTAAGAAAAATAAACAAACCAAAACAGCAGCAAATCATTTGACATCCTCAGGATCCTGTCAAGAGAAGAGCTATGTATTAAAACCAAAACTAGAACAATGATGATGATGATGATGATGTATTGAAAACAATTAAACTACCTGGAATTTCCATACTGAATTTTGTTTTTTGCTTTTTGGAGGGCAGTTGGGGTTAAGTGACTTGCACAAGGTCACATGGCTAGTTTTTGTCTTAAGTGTCTGAGGCCAAATTTGAACTCAGGTCCTCCTGACTCCAAGGCTGGTGCTCTATTCACTGAACCACCTAGCCATCCCTACCATACTAAATTTTGGAAGTGTGGGGCTAAGGTCAGCAAAAGATGGGGAGAGGTCAGTGAAATATAAGAATCTGCACTGCTCATCTAGTAAATACTCATTTTCCTGATCTTACAATTCTGCTAAATGGATTTGTGGCTTTTCCATACCCCATGGTAAGTAATTAGTATAATTTGGCCAACATGCATAGTATTGCTATTCACCCTACATGTTTTTGTAGCTATATTGTTGCTTTTTGATAGATTGAGTGACATTTTCAAAGAATTGTGATAGGCACTGAGTTTCTTTGGCTATACTGTGTATGTATGTGTCTGTAATCATTTTAATGAAGATACATTCTTGGCTCATCCAGTCTCCTAATTTATGGGCCCAGCTGTGTATTTCTCTTCTTCTGTATAATTTAAAGGGTGATTCGTAGTCTGTAGCTGCCACATGTCTGCATGCTTTCCTGATCATTCTACATTTTTCATCAGCCAAATTTTCAGATACAGGTACTTTGCTAATCAGGCTGCGTATTTAACTAATCGAGACAATAGAAGTAATTTTTAGACCTGTGCCCAGTCTTTGATTGTACTATACTTTACCATAATTTATATTTTTGCTTTCATATTTTTCTTTAAGCAGTAGAAAGAGAACTGTTTTAAATAATCAACCCTCTACTTTGAATAGGCATGCTAAATCTCTATACATTCTTTGAAAAGGACAATTACTTCATTTTTTCTTATTCATGTGAAAGAAGTAAAATAAGCCCCAACTGTGTGTAATTTCCATTTTCTTGAAAGAGGAACCTTTTTGTTTCTGATTGATGATGAAGGGAGAGACTAGGCATTGTTCTGTTAAGGCATTCTATTTGAGAAATCTTTAAGCATCCATGAATATATAACATATAGATGATTTTTTATAGATAAATACCTCTATATTTGTGCCTACAGAAATGTGTGTATATGTAGATAGTTAGGAGTGTATACATATATTGTATATTGCCTTTCTTTATGTGTATATATTTCTATGATTTCATGATTATAGAGAAATCCCAGTAAAACAAACTCCCTCTACAGATGCCAATCAATCACTGCTATATAATTATCAATTTTACAATTTCCTGGCATACTAGAAGCCAAAAATGACATTTCTTGGCTCACACAGCAAGTTTTCCTGACTCCATATTGGTTCTCTTTCCACTGTGCTATCCTACCAACTTTACATGTACTACATACCTCATCCCGAGAACAGGAATAGAGAAAGCTGATTTGTGATTAAAAATCAGGCCCTGTGACTTCACATCCACTCTTCTTAAGACAACACTATATTGTATCATTTGAAAGACCTGAGCATTTTTAAACTTAGAGAAGACATGGTTGGGGAGGGATGTTTCTTAGAAGTTAAAGAAGAGGAATAGTTCACGATACATAGCCTCAAGCTTTTGAAAGGTTAACTAGGAAAGAAGAGATTAGTTTTATTCTACTTGGTCCCAGAGACCAAAACTAGGAGAATGAATAGAATTTCTATTAAGGTATAATTAGACTTAATATGGGAAAAGGGAAAAAAAATAAAATCAAAGTTTTCCATAGATTACATTTGTTTCCTCTGTATGGGTGTCCATTCCTTACTAATGGTCTCCTTTCAAAGGTTGGATAGAAACCTCCTATTTGGTATGTGGTGGAAATGTTTCTTTTGAACAAGTTGGCCTAGAGTTCCTTTGAGGCCCCTTCTAACTTTGAGATTGTTTGATTCTGTGATGATTATTATGGTGTAAAGGTTATTTGATGTAATGAATGGATTGCTTAACTTGATATAGACCAAGGATCAAATTCCATCTCAGAGGACTTTTATTAGATACTTATCCCAGAAAAGTTGTTTAACCCGTGAGTGCCTTAGGCAACATCTTAATACTTATCTAGTTATAATCACAAACTGCCTAGTAAAAGGAGTTCCCTGCTAAGGATATCTCAGATATTATGACTAGCCCATTCAAATACAGAACTTGGTAAAAGGCCTCTTGCACAGAGAATGAATAACAATGCTATGTCACTTACAAAGAAGGCCAATTTGACTTTCTTTATTCTCTTCTTTCTTGATACAGAATTAAGTAGACAGACTCATGAAGAGGAAAAAAAAAGCTTGCCCTAATCCAACCCTCTTGTCAGCTGCATATGTGTACAAGACTAGAGAGAAGAGGTTGTGTTGACACATTTGTACTATTGCATGAGTACATCTACAGCATTGTGTTGAGCTCTGACCACCACATTAATGGAGGGAATCTGACAATTGGCAGTGTATGCAGAGGATGATAAATGAAATAATTAGGAAAATTGAAGTTGTCCCATATACAATGAGTTAATAGCCCATATGGGGGAATGACTCATATTCTTACACATTTGAATCAGTTCTCACTCTGTATAAGGCCTTTATCACATAAACTTGCTGGAATTTTTTCCCCCCAGTTTCCTACTTCCCTTCTAATCTTGACTGCATTGGTTTGGTTTGATTTGAAGACTTTTTTTTACTTTTTTTCTTTTTAGAAGGCAATTAGGGTCAAGTGACTTGCCCAAGGTCACACGGCTAGTTTTTGTGTTAAGTATCTGAAGCTGGATTTGAACTCAGGACCTTCTGACTCCAGGGCCACTGCTCTATTCACTGTGCCACCTTTTTTAAAAAATTGTTAATCATTTATTAATTTACTTGTAGATTGCAAGATTCAATTCCACTATTCCTTGAGTTTCACATTTTGTCCCCCTCCCTCCCCTCTCCCCCATGGTGGCATACAGTCAAGTATAGGATCTGTAAATACTTTCACATTATACATTAGTCAGGTTATAAATACAGATTGTATCAGATGGAATGAAAAATGGTAAAGAGGACATAAAACTGAACAAGAAAAGGAAAAAGATCAGGTATTTTGCTTCCATCTGGATATAAACTAAGTTCTTTCTAGTTCTTTCTCTGGATGCACACATTTCTCTCCATCATGAGTCTTTTGGGATTGACTTATATCACTGCACTGCTGAGAAGAGTACAGTCTATCAAAGCTGGTCATCACACATATGTTTGTAAAGGTTATGGGATTTAAAGATCTCCCATGCCCCATGGACGTGCTGACATAGCAGAGCAAGAGAAAGTGAAAAGCCGAGCTAACGGTCCTGCAGTTGGCAGTGGTTGCCTTTTTTTTTTTTTTTTGAGTTAGGACTCCTGCTGAGCACTGCCAGCGGCCGGAGCTGCTGGGAGCGCTCTTCCAGGGAGCTGGGTGGTTGCTGTGAGTGGGGAGAGGAGGACCTTTGCCTGAGGTAGCCTGTTCTGTTTTAAAGGCTTGAAAATGGGGGTGCTTTCTACTTTATCTACCTGTGCCAATATCATAACTACTCTGATGGCTTTCACTTTCTGGTTTTGGGACTCAGTCTTTTGGTATCTTAATAAATTTTCTAGTTTATTTCCCCAAATGGCAAACCTGACGTATTTTGTGATGGATAATTATATCAGCATATTTGTAATATCTATAGGCATTGTGAATATGGCATTGCTGATACAATATTGTGTCTGTAATTGTGTACCAATTTCTCCTGGTTCTACTTTTCTCACTGAGCATCAGTTCATATAAGCCTCTCCAGGTAAATATGAAGTCCATCTGCTCCTCGTTTCTTATAGCACAATAGTATTCCATAACATGCATATACCACAACTTGTTCAGCCATTCCCCAATTGATAGGCACCCCCTTAATTTCCAATTCTTTGCCACCACAAAAATTGCTGCTATAAACATTTTTGTACATATGGGTCTTCCTCCCACTTCTATGATCTCTTTGGGATATAACCCTAGGAGTGGTATTGCTGGGTCAAAGGATATGAAACTATTTATAGCCCTTTGGGCATAATTCCAGATTGCTCTCCAGAAAGGATGGATCAGATCACAACTCCACCAGCAATGCAATTAGTGTTCCAATTTGCCCACATCCTCTCCAGCATTTGTCATTTTCCTTTTTTGTCATCTTAGCCAATCTGACTGGTGAGATGTGGTACCTCAGAGTTGTTTCGATTTGCATTTCTTCAATCAATAGTGATTTAGAGCATTTCTTCATGTGCTTATAAATATCTTTAATTTCTTTCTCTGAAAATTGCCCGTTCATATCCTTTGACCATTTATCAACTGGGGAATGACTTGTATTCTTATAAATTTGACTCAATTCTCTGTATATTTTAGAAATGAGTCCTTTGTTAGAGACATATGTTATAAAAATTCTTTCCTAATTGCCCACCTCCCTCTTTATCTTGGTTACATTTGCTTGGTTTGTACAGAAGCTTTTCAATTTCATGTAGTCAAAATTACACATTTTACATTTTATAAGGCTCTCTAATTCTTATTCAGTCATAAAATCTTTCCCTTTCCATAAATCTGACAGGTAAACTATTCCGTGTTTTCCAAGACTACTTATAGTATGAACATTTATACCTAGATCATGCACCTATTTAGACTTGATTTTGGTATATGGTGTTAGATAATGATCTATGCCCAGTTTCTGCCATACTATATTCCAGTTTTCCCAGCAGTGTTTGTCAAATAGTGAGTTCTTATGCCAAAAACCAGGGTCTGGGGGTTCATCAAACAATAGATTGCTATAGTCGTTGACTTCTGAATCCTGTGTGCCTAATCAATTACATTGATCCACTCCTCTATTCCTCAGCCAGTACCAAGTAGTTTTGATGACTGCTGCTTTATAATACAGATGGAAATCTGGTATAGCTAGTCCACCTTCCCTAGCATTTCTTTCATTAATTCCCTTGATATTCTGGACAATTTATCCTTCCAAATTAATTTTGTTACTATTTTTTTTCTAGCTCTATAAGGTGATTTTTTGGTAAATTAATTGGTATGGCACTAAATATATAATTTATTTAAGTAAAATTGTCATTTTTATTATATTAGCTCAACCCAGCCATGTGAAATTGATATTTTTCCAATTCATTAAATCTGATTTTATTTGTGTGAAAAGTGTTTTGTAGTTGTGGTCATATAGGTCCTGGGTTTGTTTTGGCTGGTAGATTCCAAAATATTTTATAATGTCTACAGTAACTTTAAATGAGATTTATCTTTCTATCTCTTGCTGTTGAATTTCATTTGAAATATATAGGAATGCCGAGGATTTATGTGGGTTTATTTTATATCCTGCAACTTTGCCAAATTTATTTATTGTCTCAAGTAGTTTTTTACTTGATTCTCTAGGATTCTCTAAATATATCATCATATCATCTGCAAAGAGTGATAGCTTGGTCTCTTCTTTGCCTAATTTGACTCCTTTGATTTCTTTTTCTTCCCTAATTGCTACTGCTAACATTTCTAGTACCAAATTGAATAAGAAGGATGATAGTGGACACCCTTGTTTCACCCCTGATCTTATGGGAAATGCTTCTAGCTTCTCCCCATTATATATAATATTTGCTGATGGCTTTAGATAGATGCTACCTATTATTTTAAGGAAGGCTCCATTTATTACTTTACTTTCTAATGTTTTTAGTAGGAATGGATGGTGTATTTTGTCAAAAGCCTTTTCTGCATCTATTGAGATGATCATGTTGTTTCTGCTAGTTTTATTGTTGATATGATCAATTATATTGATGGTTTTCTTAATATTAAACCATCCTTGCATTCCTAGAATAAATCCTACCTGATCAAAGTGTATTATTCTTGAGATAAGTTGCTGTAGTCTTTTTGCTAATATTTTATTTAGAATTTTTGCATCTATATTCATGAGGGAAATTGGTCTATAATTTTCTTTCTATGTTTTATCTCTTCCTGATTTAGGTATCAGTACCATATTTGTGTCATAAAAAGAATTTTGTAGGACACCTTCTTCACTAATTTTCCCAAATAGTTTGTAGAGTATTGGAATCAACTGTTCTTTAAATGTTTGATAGAATTCACCAGTAAATCCATCTGGCCCTGGAGTTTTTTTTCCTAGGGATTTGACTGATGGCTTGTTCAATTTCTTTTTCTAAGTTGGGGTTTTTTAAGTAATTTGCTTCCTCTTCATTTAATCTGGGCAACTTGTATTTTTGTAAATATTCATCTATTTCCCTAAGATTGTCAAATTTATGTGCATACAATTGGGAAAAATAATTCCTAATTATTGTTTTGATTTCCTCTTCACTGGAGGTAGATTTACCCTTTTCAGTTTTGATACTCATAATTTGGTTTTCTTCTTTCTTTTTTTTATCATATTGACTAAGGGTCTATCAATTTTTTTGTTTTTTTTTTTCATAAAACCAGACCTTAGCTTTATTTATTGATTCAATAGTTTTCTTACTTTCAATTTTATTAATCTCTCCTTTGGTTTTCAATATTTCTAATTTAGTTTTTAATTGGGGATTTTGAATTTGTTCTTTTTCTAGGTTTTTCAATTACATGCCCAATTCGTTGACGTCCATTTTCTCTAATTTAATCATGTATGCACTCAGGGATATAAAACCTCCCCTAAGAACTGCCTTTAATGCATCCCACACATTTTGGTATGTTGTCTCATTATTATCCTTCTTTTGAATGAAATTACTGATTGTTTCTATAATTTCTTGTTTGACCCACTCATTCTTTAGGATCAAATTGTTTAATTTCCAATTAGTTTTTAGTCTGTCTTTCCATGGCCCTTTATTGCATATAATTTTTATTGCATCATGATCTGAGGAAGATTCATTTAATATTTCTTCCTTACTGCATAGAATTGTGAGGTTTTTATGCCCTAGAACATGGTCAATTTTTGAGTATGTGCCATGAACCGCTGAGAAGAAAGTATATTATTTTTTATCCCCGTTCAGTTTTCTCCAGAGATGCATCATACCTATCCTCTCTAAAATTCTGTTCACCTCCTTAACTTCTTTCTTGTTTATTTTGAGGTTGGATTTGTCAAGTTCAGAGAAGGGGAGATTAAGTTCTCCCACTATTATAGTTTTGCTATCTATTTTTTCCCCTAATTCCTTTACCTTCTCCTCTAGGAATTTAGATGCTATACCACTTGGTGCATATATGTTAAGTAATGATATTGCTTCATTCTCAATGGTGCATTTTAACAGGATATAGTTTCCTTCCTTATCTCTTTTAATTAGGTCAATTTTTGCTTTTGCTTTATCTGAGATAAGGATTGCTAACCCTGCTTTTTTTTTTTTTACTTTAGCTTAGGCATGATATATTTTACTCTAGCCTTTTACCTTTACCCTATGTGTATCCCTCTGTTTCATATGTGTTTCTTGTAAATAGCATATTGTAGAATTATGATTTCTAATCCATTCTGCTATCCATCTCCATTTTATGGGAGAGTTCATTCCATTCACATTTACAGTTATGATTTTTATCTGTTTCTTTCCCTCCATCCTGTTCCCTCCCCTATTAATGGTTATATTTTCACCCCTTCTTCTTCCTCCCCCTTAATAATTTTCCCTTTGACCACCACCTCCCTCAGTATTCCCTTATCAGCTGCCCTCCCTTTTCCTCCCCTTCCCCCTTACTTCTTCCCTCCCTACTAACCCCCCCCCCTTTCATAACCCTTTCCCCTTTCTACTGCCTGTAGGATATTTTTATACTTAATGAAATATGTTATTTCTTCTTTGTACCAAGAGTGACAGCAACACATCTCATGCGAAGCTCCTCTCCCTCCCCTCTTTCCCTCTAAAATGATAATTTTTGTGTTTCTTCTCCATAGAGTCTTATGCTTAACTGGTGGTTATTCCCTCCTTGCACCAGAACAAATGAGGGAAAAGCTCATATGATTCTCATTTCGTTCCCTTCTTTTTGTCTTCAATTTTGTTTTTATGCCTCTTTGTGTGGCATAATTTACACTTTTCCACTTCATTCATTCCTCTTCTTCCATTGCAGTCCTTTTGTAGCCCTTAATAAGATATTTTTTAATTGTCATTTTGTGTATTTTATACTCATCCCCTCTACTTGTCTATATACTGTTTGCTCTTATTAAATGGCAGGGTATGTGTGTGTGTGTGTGTGTGTGTTTATCTTGTTTACCTTTCTGTGTCACTCTTGCATCTCGTAATTGGAGGTTGAACTTGCCATTTACCTCTGGCTATATCAGTAGGAAGGTCTGGAACTCTGTTATATCGTTGAATGCCCATCTCTTTGCCTGGAAGAATATGCTCAGTCTTGCTGGGTATGTGATCCTTGGTTGTAACCTGAGCTCTTTTGCCTCCCAGAAAATTGTATTCCACTGCCTACTCTCTTTCAGTATAGAGGCTACCAAATCCTGTGCGACCCTCAATATTTGAATTATTTCTTTCTGGCCACTTGAAGCATTTTCTCTTTTACCTGGTAGTTCTGGAGTTTGGCCACAACATTTTCAGTTTGGTATCTCTTTCAGCAGGTGTCCGGTAGATTTGCTCAATTTCTATTTGACCCTCAGGTTCTAGTATCTCAGGGCAGTTTTCCTTAATGAGCTCTTGGAGAATGTTGTCCAGGCTCATTTTTTGTCATGATTTTCTGGTAGGCCTATGATTCTCAGATTATCTCTCCTGGATCTGTTTTCCATTGAGGTATTTTACCTCTTTTTCTAATTTTTCATTCTTGTTGTTTTGTTTCACTAATTCTTGGTTCCTCATAGAGTTATTTATTTCAATTTGGTTGATTCTAGTTTTTAGCAAATCATTTCCCTTGGTTAATTTTTGGAGCTCCTTTGCCATATCATATACTTTTCTTTTAAGAGAGATGTTTTCTTCATTGTAATGTTTTTCTAATTCTGCAATTTCAGTTTTGAGAGAATTATTCATTTTGTCTTCTTTCTCTCTCATTTGGTTTTCAAAGTTCCTTTTGAGCTCATCTAGGAGAGCTGTGTTTTGGACCCATTCCCTGTTGATGTTTCAGCTGTGGGTGTGGAGTCCACATTGTCTCCCTCTGAGTTTGGTTCCTCCCTCTGAGGAGAGTAGGACTCCAGAGTCTTTGTTGTCTCCTTTCTTCCCATTTTGAGGCAGGGCCCTAGCCACGCCCTTCCTCTAGGGATCCCAAGCCTTTATTGTAGAGGGTTTTGCCCTGGGGCAATAGTTACTATGTTTTCGAGTGGGGGGGGGGGTTGGAGCAGGCAAGGTTCACTCTGTCATCCTGGTCGTTGGGGGTCCTGATAGGGTTTTTTTTTTTTTTTTTTAAATTTCTGGGCTATGGAGTGGTAGCCCAAGGAGTATTTGCTATCCTGGACAGGGCCCCTGCATTTGGTTCCTACTTTGCTCTTTCCAGTCCCAGCCCTTTGGTGATAGGCCTGGTAGTGGCCCTTTTGGTTGGTGGGACAACTTGCACCACCACCCTGCCTCCCCAGTTGATCAGGCTTCTTCCTGGCCAGCCTCTGCGCACTGCTCACCTTTCAGGACGGCCTCTCCATGTAGAACCTTTTGACAGAGGTAGGTGTAAGTACCTTTATTGCCTAACATAGGGCTCTGACCATCTCTGTGTTCCATAAACTACCAGATTCTAGTGTACCTGTGTCTGAAGCAGGAAGGAATGGAAGAAGTTGGAATATCTCTTCAGTTGTAGTAATTATAAAGGTGAGATAGCTTGTCCTGTGGAATAATGATTAAAGCATGTTCTGTTTGCTGTCTGAGGGCAAGAATAGAACCAGTGAGTGGAAATTTCATTAACATAGACTTAAGTTTTTATAAGATGGGGAACCACCCCCCCCCTCCTACAATTTAATAATTCAAAAGTGGCCTGTCTGATGATGTAATAAATTTCCTTTTACCTTAATTCTTAAGGTAAAAGCTAACTGCCTATTGGGAAAATTATTGAAGGGATTCATAGTTCAGATGCAGTGTGATAATCTCTAAGATAAATTCCATTTCAGAAACTCAATGATTCTGTACTCACACAGTCATTTAATTCAAGGGTCATGACCCCATCAAAGTAACACTTTGTCTATGTAATTTCTCCCAAATATTCCAGGGTATGCTGAATTTTCCCTTTTCTAATTTTTTTCTTAATTTTTACTTAATTTTTCTTATTTTGATATCATCTTAATTTTAAAATATATCTGCCTGCCCCACCTCAGAAAGCCATTATACCCAAGGACTTAATAAAATTTCTTTTTTTAAATCAATTGAACAAAATTAACCAAGACGTCAGCAGCAGGATGTGACAAAATATATGTAACATACAATAATCATAGTCCTATAGCTATGCAAAGAAGGGGGTGAGTGTCATTTTCTCTTCTCTTCTTCATTACTAAACTTGATCAGTCTATAAATGGTTCTTTTGTTTCTTGTTCTTTTGAGAAGCAAGTTTTTTGTTTGTTCTTTCCATTTCCTGTAATACTTGTATGTTTGTTTTCCTTCAGTTTCACCAGTTCATGTCTTCCAAACTTCTCTATATCTTCAGTCATCATTCCTTGTGCCACTCTGTTACTTTTATGTATAGAATATGGTGCCTCATGTTATCATTTCAGCATTTCATGTGTATTAGTCTTGTCTGGTCCTTTCATTCAGGGACCACCTCGTCCTTTCATTTTATTCCTGTCCTACATTTCATAGCTGTATCTATTCTTATGTAGATGGAATTCAGATGGTCACCTAAGGGGAAAAAAAAACAAACAAATAAACATTGGAAGCAGAGTCAAGAGAACTGAATTTCACTTCAAACTTGGCCATTTTTCCATGTCACCATGGGAAAATCCTGGATTCTCTGAGAATCACTTTGCTCTCCCAAAAATAATGGTAGCTATCTTCCCTAACTGCCTTCTTCACAGTGCTACTTTCACAAAAGTGTTTTGTAATCCTTCAAATGATAAAGAAATGGAAATGTCATTTTATTGATTATGATAAGATCATAGATTTAGAACTGAAATTGGTTATCTAATCCAACCCACCTATAACCCATTTTCTAAAACACCTATTTTATATTTGCTCAATAAGCAAAGTCCTTCAAAGGAAATAGGTGTATGCATGAACATGCACAGACATATAATGTGTGTGATATTTGTTTTAAATGTATCTGAATTGTCTAATGTATTTTTGCAAAAAATTACTTCATTTACTTTCTTTTCTCTCACTCTCCCAGTTGAGGCATCACCTTAGTATTTAAGCATGTTAACAAAATTTCATTTAAGAGTTTGTGTGTCTTATGTCGTATGTCTCTATTTGGAAAATGAAATCACAAATAAGCAGAAGTCTAGAGAAAGGAACTTAAGTCTCAGTTCTGCATCAGATACATAATTTTGGGCAAGTCATATAATATCTCTGAGTCTCAATTTACTCATATGGAAAATGAACTGGTGGGAGTAGACTAAAAGTCATCCCCAATACACCTTCCTGCTCTTAATCCAGATCTATCTTAGCTTATCTTTAACACATGCCAGAATTTTGTCTAGCAAGAAAGATTTGAACCCTGGGACTTGTACCTCAACATTTAGGGTTCTTATGAGAGCAAGTGTGTTTCTGTTGCTAGTGTGTGTGTGTGTGTGTGTGTGTATGCATGTATGTATGTTGGCATATATGGATCTTATGACTTTGAACTGTCAGGGTGCAGTTTCTTCTGACACAAGCTCATCATAGAGAATGAAAAAAGCTACACAAGGTAGCAAATGTACAGTTATATTTAACTAACTGTGGGGCACAGTTATCATTCTCCATACCCTTAAGTAAGTTCTGCATTTAGTCATCTCATGCAGCATGTAGCACAAGACTTCTTTAGGGACACCCAAGCACAGAAAAACACAAGATAATCACATAGGGAAAGTTATCTAGAAAGACTCCTGGAGCTACATTGTTTTGCTCTCCAGACCTTATGACTTTCTCTTGTTATCCCTCTAAGCTTTGTAGCCACACTTTACAGACTGGTTTAGCTCAGTGGACCCTCCCTGATATTCTTTGACTATGTGAAATTCCTTGAGTAGAAATTCTCCACTGGTTGTGTTTGTAATTACAGTAGCTATGTACTGCCTGGAACATAGAAGGTATTTAATAAATGCTTGTAGATTGATTGATCAATGTGCCCACAGCTTCTGGTTAGGCTACTGACAACAGTTGCTGTCTTCCTGTCCTCATAGTACTGCTGCCCTGCCTTCTTGATTGCAGTAACATTGTGCTGGAGTTTATCAAGGAAAATCCACAAAGTTTCATTATGAAAGCAGGGTTTCCTGAGACTTAATTAATTTGCTAATGTTTCTCAAGGTCTTGGAATGCTGGAAAGAGTATTAAGGTGCCAGAAGTTCTGACACTCTCAAGGTTATAAAAGCGCAGCAAATCCTAATCAGATATGCAGGTCAGTCTGGGACCTGCAGTATTGATGGGGGCATTCAGAGGCATGCAGTAAATGAAAAGACATTCAGAAGCTGGGTAAAGCCCAGTTTGTCAGACTGCTTGGTAAATTATGCTGGAGTCTATATTCTGCAAGAGAGGGGGAAGGTAGCTCCACACAGCTAAGGCCCCATGTAGAAAATGTCACAAATAGAAAATACGAGTGGGGAGGCCACCTAGATGCCAGCCCACCCAACCCTTTCACTTTATAGATTGGGAAACAGTGCCAAAGAAATGACTTCCCCAAAGTCACCAAAGGTCATAAATGACAGAACTAAGATTACAATCTGGAGTTCTTGAATCCCAGTGTCTCCTTCTCTGTCTCATAAATCATGATATTTACAAATTTCAGTGTCCTCCATTTTGGAATGGCTATGTTTTGTTATGAATAATGTACTAGACTTGGGTTCAAGTTCCAAGTCTGGATTGTTTTTGTCCCTTTTATCCTCATTACTAAGCATAGACCCTAGCACATAGGAATCACTTAATGCATATTTATTGATGGATGGATTGATAGCCATGAGACCGTAGATAGATCATATTACTTATCTCAGATTCAGCTTTTTCATCTGTAAAATGAGGATAACTATGTTGTGATAACCAAATGTAATAATTTATATGAAATGCTTTGCAAACCCTAAAATATAATATATAAATACTTATTATCTCAACACCATACTAGTTTACCAAGATTTTTATCACATACATCAAATTTGCTGAATGTAACAATAGTTTAGTGTTTTGTTTTTTGCAGAAAACTGTACATTTTTTTTCTGGCATGCAGCATGACTTGAGAAGTAGAAATTCAATAAATAGTCTGATAGAAATGGAAAAAAATAAAGATCAGAGATATCTGTTTTCTTTTTGTAAAATAAAAAGGCATCAGACAAGAAAGAGAGACTATGGGTCTAAGTAGGTAGCAGCTAATATGATTCTAATGTCCTCTCATTTATCCCTGAGTTCTTGCTGTGGTTCATCAACATGAGCATACCTACCACTATTCAATTGCTTAGGTATACAGGGTCACATGCATGCTAAATAAAGCAGGCTTCTGAGTATCCTCTCTTTCATTCCCAAAGCCCTTCCAGCTCCAGTCTTTATTCATCTGTCACTTCAGGCACAAACAATAAGAGGATTGACATGAAGAAGCCAGCACAACTTGCATCTTTACTGTTCATTAGAAACTACAGGCTGGACTTCGGAGGGTAGAGACAAGATGGGAGAAGAGAAAAACTGAGCTCTCCCAATATTGTCTCCTAAACAACTTTAAAATAATATCTTAAATCAAGTTTCATAGTATCAGAGCCAAAAGAAGGTTGGACCGAGACATTCTTGCAGCTCACTATAGGTGATCAGGAAGGCAGATTTGTGACATAGGGGAGCAGGCTACTCTACAGCCCATGGGGATAAAACACCATTGATGGGACTTGGTTGTAGAAACAGAAGCAGCAGCAGCTTCTGGAGTTCTCTAGCCAGAAGTGGTCATATCACCTTGCAAACACCAAAAATCTTCCAGATTCCAGAAATAGCTCTGAAAACAGCAGTGCAAAAAAGCCTGAAGCTTGAGACAGAGCTTCTCCACCCCCCAACCCCTAGGCTGGGAAAACAGCCCAACTTGAACATAAAATTCCAAATCAAGAAATAGGGTGGAAAATAAGCAAACAACAGAAAAAGAACTCTGACCATAAAAAACTACTGTGGTCACATAAGGAAAACAAAACTGTCACTCTTTGCAGATGATATGATGGTATACTTAGATAACCCTAGAAAATCAACTAAAAAACTACTTGAAACGATTAACACATTCAGCAGACGTATAGGATGTAAAATAAACCAGCATAAATCATCAGCATTTCTAGATATTACCAACAAAGTCCAACAGCAAGCAGTAGAAAGATGAATTTCATTAGAAATAACTGCAGACAATATAAAATACTTGGAAGTCTACCTTTCAAGAGAAAACCATGGATTATGTGAGGAAATTACAAGACACTTTATACATAAGTAAAACTGATATAAAAATTCGAAGAAATATTAATTCCTCATAGCTAGGCCAAGCCAATATAATAAGAATGACAATTACATCCAAATTAATTTATTCAGTGCCATACCAATCATATTAGCAAGAAATTATATTATAGAACTAGAAAAAATAATAACAAAATTCATCTGGGAGAAGAAAAGATCAAGAATATTAAGGGAATCAAGGGAAAAAAAGTAACCTAGCTGTTCCAGATTTCAAATTATAGTCCAAAATAGTAATAATCAAAACAATTTGGTACTGGTTACAAAAAAAGAGTGGTGGGTCAATGAAGCATAGTGTGTCCACAATATGTAATAGTAAGTGACCATAGCAATTTGGGGTAAGAGCTCCAGATTTGACAAATTTACTGGGTAAAATGAAAAGCAGTTTGGCAGAAATTAGGTATAGGTAAACATTTCATACCATATGACAAGTCAAAATTGGTAAGTGATTTAGACATAAAGGTAATATCATAAGTAAATTAGGGGAGCATGCAAAAATATACCTTCCATTTTGAATAAGGAGGGGCACTGTCTATATAATGGGGAAAATATTGCTTGAACCATTGTCTTTACATTTTTTTTAAGCAATCGGGGTTAAGTAACTTGCTTAAGGTTAAACGGCCAGTTATTTCTGGTTGTGGTGCTAAGTTTCGGAGCCCAGATTCGCTCCCCAGGTCATCCCGACACTGGAGCCGGTGCTCTTACTTGCCGAACCACCTGGCCGCCCCTTGTCTTTACATTTTAATAATATATTTCAATGCTTTAATGCAGATGAATGACTTGGTGATAATTTCAGGTACAATGGTAAGGTGATGAGAGAAATTTGTGAATAGCCAATGTCCTTCAAAATAAGCTATATTTATGATAATATTTGTCAATTGTATTAATAATACAGGGCAATAGTTATAGTAGCAGCTGCTGTTATTCATATGTCTAGCACATTTTATAATTATAATAGCATTTATTATTTAAATGAAATGACTTACCCATGGTCATAATCTAGTAAATGGCAACTCGGGTCTTTCTGCCTCCAGGTCCCATGCTCTCTCTACATTTTTCTCTACATATTTCTTTGAAGGATGTAGCCCATATATTATTTTCACTGCTTTGCCCTCCCATGCCTACTTCATCTTGTTCTTTTGGTTGGACCCTAATAGAGAACACCATGGTGACCCTAAGGATTTTAATGGAGAAAGCAAAGAAACCTCTGAATAGTATTAGGGTGAGATCATAACCAAACATGGCTTTAGGTCAAAACCAAGCCCTAGGACTAGAGAGAAATAAAATGTTTCCAAAGTGTTGTTCAATCATGAACTTAAATGGAAAATACCTTTAAAAGATATCAGGTCCCAGAGTGATATCACAGACCTGGGAAAGTAGTCATATGAATCAAGAAGATGAAGGCTAGAAGTGGAGACATATCCTGAGATATAAAGGAAACTATAATGATTCATGTAAAGGACTGGATGTGATTCACAAGCCTGGGATTTAAGTCCCAATCCTGCCATCTTGTAGTTATATTTTCCTGGTGTAGAACATTTACCTATGCCCAGATTGACTTTGTTCATCATCAGAACAAGGGTATTCTCACTTCACTGCTTATCTCAAAAGTGTATGAGAAATGTCTCTGTAAGCTTTCTGATGTGTTTCAGGAGTCTGATTAGTTTATATACCTGGATGGCATTATCTAATATGAGACAACATTATGATATGGGTCTCATAGGCAAAACCACTTGTGTAATCTTAAACCACGTTAAGAGAGATAATATCAAGTAATGTGATGAGGGTTCTGCTGTACTTTGCTCTGGTCCTACCATAGCTAGAGTATTGTATACAGTTCTGAATACTTCCTTTAGGGAATTTCTTTAATAAGCAACAGAGTACTGGGGAAGGCCACCACAATGGGGGTGAAGCTCAAGATCATGCCTTGCAAGGATGATAGGATTGGGAACAAAGGACAGAAGATTGTATGAAGGGGAAATTTCAGCTTGCTCTTGGGAGCAGGAACACAGGACTTGCTTATCATTAGAGTTATTCCAAATTGGAATTGGTTGTCTTGGGAGATAATGGATTCCCGCTGTTTTCAAAGTCTTCAAGCAAAAATTGGCGGACCATTTGTCCAATTTGTTGTAAAAGGTGTGTACAGTCAGTACAGTTGAGACCAGATGCCCGTTTCACATGTTCTAGCCATTTTGGAATACTCTCCATTCTCTGTTATTATCTCTCCGTCCATGTTCAAGTCATCCATTATTGAAGAAATGTTCTCCCTTTGCTTCACCTTGTTTCCTTATCTTGATATTTTCTATTCTTTCCAGGCTCCAGTCAAATGCCACCTTCTCTATGAAACTTTCCCTGATTCTCCCATCCTCCACCCAAGTTAAAATGATTGATTCCTTTGCTAGTGCCTTGTCTAACTCTGGCTGAACCTCTCATTTATCTCATTGACCTTTACATCTCTTGATATTCATTCCCCACTTTCTTTAGACTCTAAATTCCTTGAAAAGGAGTTTTTTTTTTCATATCTATTTTTCTTTTCTTGTGTGTGTCAGTCTTTGTATGTAATAGACACTTTAAAATGTTTGTGCAGTTGAGCTGCCCCAAGTGGCCTAAGTCAAAATAGTAAGAGCTGTTTATAACTCTACTGAGACTTGTGACATTGTAGTGGTTTTATTTACTAGATAACCTGAGACATGTCTGTGCATTGCCTAGAAGTAGCTATATAATAGATCAGAGAACATCACTGAATATAATAGCATGAGTCGGTAATATATCCATTTTTTCCAATAAATACATCTTCTTGTAGTCTTGCTTTGCCAGCATACTAGCTACCAGACCTTATTCAGATTACTTAGCCTCTCTAGGCCCAGTTTTCTTCCTGTTTAAATGAAAGATTTAACTAGATGTTTTCTAAAGCTTTTTCTACCACCAAAGTTCTGTGATTTTATAGCCTTAATATAGGATGTCATAAGTCCTTTTAATTCTCTAGCCATCAGCCAACATGGCATATTCACCTCATCTCAAAGTATTTCTGAAGTGTCTCTTTCCACCTGGAAGTATATTTGTATATGTCAATGCTGCACATAAATGACTTTTGTTGTTATGATGACAAGATAGGCACTGAACTGGTAGATTTCAAGTGAAGAAATTTCTGGTACCAGTAGAGGGGTAAATCTAGCAGAATGGCATCTCTGCAAATCTTATAGACTACACCTCTTTAGTCTTAGAGTGTTCTCCAGAGCACTGAGAAGTCAAATAATTTGCCCCTTTCAGTGTAAGTCAGAGATGAGACTAGAGATTAGGTCTTCCCACTTTCTAGGTTAGCTTTTAGCCCTTACACCACAGTGCTGGTTATGTTCAACAACTGGAAAAACTCCAATGGTTCATTATTCAGTATTTTTTGATTCAGAATCATTAAGCAGGATAAGATCAAAGTCTTTATGGGGTTAAGCACCATCTTTGTGCCAGAAAAAAGGGCAAATAAGATCTAGGTCCGCCAAAATGAGGAAGGAGAAAATGCACTTTGGGGATGTGTGGAATGTGCCATGCTCAGTAAGAATGAGCTACTGTTTGGGAAATGGGTTTTTATTCTGATGATATTAAAGAAACACACACACACATGTATAGCTACATATATATACATCTGTGTATATCTATATATGTACACACATACATATGTGTGTGTTTGTGTATCGGGGGATATCAGCCAAATCCTTGTGAATGGATGAGGCTAGATGTTAAACTTGTTTGGTGAGTTTAATCACAGAAAACTAGATTTAACTGAATCTCAGACCCAGAGATTTTTTTTTTTGATTGGAAATACTTTTGCAATCCCATCGAAATTTTAGGACCATGCAGACATAGCTTGGGGGAATTTGTATTAAATGTGGAATTTGCCAGTGACCATTGCTTTACATGCTTAGCTTCTTCTAGAGTACAGAATGTGAGTCATGATCAAGAACTGCAAATGGAGTTGGTACTTAGCCTAGAGTCAAGATGATTACTCTTCCTGAGTTCAAATCCTGGCTCAGATACTTACTAGTTGTGTGACTCTGGACAAGTCATTTTACCCTGTTTGTCTGTTTCCTCATTTGTAAAAATGAGCTGTAGGAGGAAATGGCAAACCACTCTAGTATCTTTGCCAAGAAAACCACCAAAAGGGGTCATGATGGGTTGGATATGATGGAAAACAACTAAACAAACAACAAAATATTTACAGTTCTAAATTTGGAATCATAGGACACAGATTAAAATTCTGCCTCCTCTGTTGACTAGCCATGTAACTTAGGGTAAATAATTTTTCCTCTTGGAACCTCAGTTTCATAAAATTTAAAAGAAGGAATTGACCTACATGAAGAATTGTTAATCTCTGTGTGTGTGACATGTGTGTGTGTGTGACACACAGATCTAGGTTGATTAATCTACCCTGCAATTTACTCTTTAAAGAGCTATGCATCTTCTGCTTTGACAGTCTAGCGAAATCTTTGGACATCTCAGAATAATATCTATAATGAACAAAATGTGAAGTATTAAAAAAGAAAACAAAGCACATGGAAAAAAATTTATAAAATAACATTTTAAAAGTTCTTGGAGCCCCAGTTAAGAATCCCTGGTCTAGAAGAATACTGTGGTCCTTTCCAATTCAAACACTTCAAGCTCTTATAATCCCTAAATCTTAAAACTGCCACTTCCCTGATGCAAACCCTAATCTCCTAACATCTGGACTGTTGCAACAGCCTGATGGCTAGTTTTCTGGTGATGAGTCTGTCCCTGATCCCATCCATTCTCCACTCTTCTGTCAGTGATCCTAAGTTGCATGTCTGACCATCTCTATTCAGTAAACTCTAGTGGTTCTGGATCATCTTTGAAGTCAAATATGAAATTGTCTGCTGCTGAAAGCCTTTTATTCCTCCTCCAAATTTCCAGTGTTCTTATACCTTACACCTCTCCCCATCTCCCTCTGAGCCGCTACACACACACACATACACACACACACACACACACACACACACACTGTTCAGTAGAGTGACACTAGCTTCCTTGAAGTTCTTCAAACAAAACTGCTACTGTCTTCTAACTCCAGGCATTTTCACTGACTGTCCTGCATATTTGGAATGCTTTTCCTTCTCAGCTATGTCTCTTAGCTTCCCTGGCTTCCTCCAACCATCACTAAAATTCTACCTTTGGAAGAAGCATTTCCTGACCCAGTTCCCACTTAGTTCTAGTGTTTTTCATCTTTAATTATCTATAATTTATCCTCTCTATAGGTTGTACACATTTGTTTTCGTGGTGTCTCCCCCTTTAGGTTGTGAATTTTTTCAGAACAGGAACCATCCTTTATATCCTCAGGGCTTAGCACATTGCCTGGTATATAGTGGGTGCTTAATAAATGTTTATTAAGTGACACTGCCCTATTGTACCACAATTAGGAATTCAGAGATATTTGTATTTCCACTGGCCAGGTTAGACTGCTATGCTAAAGAAAATATCAATCCTATGAGCTACCAAATATTGGTGAGATGTTTTCCCAGCGATATTTGCCAATCTAAGGAATGTGCAGGAATCTTTCTTTTGGTGCTGTTTTTTTTTTTTGACATCATTAATATGAACTGTTGGAATTACTTAGGAGTGATATGTTGATAGTTAATCAAGAAACAAAAAAAGAAAATCTAACATTTCTTGCACATGTACAAACTCTGAGTGAGCTTGGGTTTTTAATTTGGGAAGAAGTGGAAAAGTTTGTGAACCTTAGGTTTGTTTTCTATTGTGTGCATGTCTGCCAATTAAAAAAAAGTAGCAAATTCAATTCATTATCAAGTTTGAATTCTCTCTGAAAGGAAATACCTACAAGACTTGATTTAAAATCATTTGCTTTGTTCTGTCACTGTGTCAATTAAATTTAATCATTAAGGTAATATACAATATTGGATCTCTTCTTTTAGCTAGTGGTATAGGAAAACCACACAATTAGTCAATGAGAATATTTACTGCAAATGGTGCAAACTCTTCTATTTGACATTATCCACTTAGGACCCATATTTTCTTCATCAACCCTATTTTATTCTACCTCTTTTTTTTTTCTGCCAGTTTAATGGAGTGGGTCTCTTGAAGCTATTTTACCTTTTTTTTAACACCTTAAAGTAAAAAAAAAAATCTTATCATTGGAGGGATCTTTGAAGTCATCTAATTCTCCCATAAGACTCAAGTTTGACCCATCTTGGTAGCACAGTGCAGAGAGCACTGGGTCTGGAATTAGGAAGAGTAGCATTCACATATGGCCTCAGATACTTACTAAATGTGTGACCCTGAGAAAGTCACTTCATTTTAGTTTCTTCAGTTATAAAATGAGGATAACATTTACCTTCCAGTGTTGCTTTTAGAATTAAATGAGATAATATTTATAAAGCATTTAGCAGTGTCTAACCCATAGTAAATACTTAATAAATGTTTATTTCCTTTCTTCCTTCCCCTCCAGTTTATCTGGTAACTGCTTATTAATCTTCCTGAATACCTCCAGTGACAAGGAAATAACAAACTAACAAGGCACCTCCTTTTATTTGCACATAATTCAAAATATTTGTCATATTGAATTGTAATCAACCTCCTCATAATTGCTTTTCCTTGGTAGCCTGTCTAATGGATCAACAAGAGGGAATGAGCCTTCTCTGTTCTCATCAACATTTCAAATATTTGAAACATTTCACTTTCCCAAAAGCCTTTGCCTTCTCTAATCCTATTCAATCTATTTCCCTTTTATGGATCATCTCATGCTCCTAATGCCCTTTTTCTGAACACCTTCCAAATTATCAGTGCTTTCCTAAAATAGGGTAGTACAGTATGACCACATTATTCTAAGAATATGCTGGTGATAACAGATAATGAAGATAAAGGAGAACTGCCTAAATCTCATTTTGCTTCTGCCTAATTTTTATTATGGAAAGTTATGTTAATTAGCCTACTAAATAGGGAAGAAAATGCTTAAAAGGGAGTCATGTTCCTAGAGATACAGAACAATTAAAACAAAGACTCCTACCTTTGATGAATTAAATTTATTAAACACAGATTTATTAATTTGATGAATTAAAGTTATTAGACACAAATGAAATAGATTAGATTATGATTTCCTTGATGGGAAGAAGTATCTTTTGCCTCTTTTTGTATCTCCAGCATTTCCACAGTGCCTGGAACATAGTAGGCTCTTAATAAATGTTTATTTTTTCAAATGCATACTAGAACAGAAAAGAATTTGTGGAGACATTTTCAGTAATCTTGGAAAGAATGAATAGGACATGTATCACAAGAGGGCAGAAGAAAAAATGGTGACCTAATGTTTAAATAAAGGAGAAAGGGAGAAGAGTATTAATCATTGATATAGAAATTATTGTGTTCCATGAACTGTTCTAAGCACTTTACAAATTTAATTTATCTCTTCATGAATATTATATTCTTTTACTCCGGAAGGTTGGTGCTTTTTTTTACAGTTGAGGAAACTGAGGCAAAGAGATCTTAAATAAATTGCCCAGGATCACACACCTACTAAGTGTATGAGACTGGATTAGAACTCATCTTCCTGAATCCATTCCCAGCTCTCTTCCAATGTGCCACATTTTTATATAAGAAAATAAAACAAAAGAAATCTTCCATTAAAAAACAAATAATGTGACCTTGATCTTAGCACATTTTTCAGACACATTACTGAAAGGGTGGTTCATAAACATCTAGAAAAGGAAACAATGATTACAAGAGCAAATTATGCCAGGTTAATTCATTTCCTTTTCTGACCAAGGTTTTATGTTTTGTCATCAAAGTTTGAGATATTGTTGATTTAGATTACTTATTTTTTCAAATGTTGAGATTTTAATGATTATTACTATCAAAATGTGACATGAGAAGTGGCTAGGTGGTGCAGTGAATAGGGCAGTGGCCCTGGAGTCAGGAGGACCTGAGTTCAAATTCGACATCAGACACTTAGCACAAAATCTAGCCATGTGACCTTGGGCAAGTCACAACCCCAACTGCCCTCCAAAAAAAAAAGTGACATGAGATAGACAATAAAAGGTAGTTTTATAGCTGGCAAAATCACTAGGTCAAAAGAGCAATCATTGATGATTTGATATCATTGTAGAAGGAAGCTTCCAACAGAATCACCATGGAATCTGGCCCTTTCTCTTTAACACCTTTATTAAGGGCTTACAGAAAGGCATAAATGGCATGCCGTACCTTGCAAATTTACAAATGGTGCAAGCTCAGAGAAATAGTAAACACATTATATGAAGATCAGAATCCAGGAAGACCTTGACACTCTAAAGTGCTGTGGCAGAGTGAATAAGATGAAATTTAATGCTTAAATAAATTCAAACCTTACACTTAGGTTCAAAATGGAATGAACTCATGATTAGACAGACATTAATCTTAAAAAGCCTGGAGATGTGGGTGAACAACAAGCTCATTATGATTAAAAAACACAGTGTGTTTCTAGAATTAACTGTATGTTTGCTTTTTTCAGTCTGGATGTGATATCTGATTGTACAAATCACAATCCATTTTTGCCCTTTCATGTGCATTAACTTTGTCCTTCTTCTCCTATAAATCCTCCATGTAGAATCTGCATGACCTGATGAGGACTCCTTGGGTTTCCTTAAATCTGTTTGCCATTACATATGAGGGCTGCCCACCAGTTATCACTTATTATTCCCAACCCATTTGTATGGTCATACTTTCCTTTGATGATGTCTTATAAAATAAGTATGACAACTATAACAGGAGTAATAACAAGTAGTTTTCATAGTCATTTAAGTAATTGAAAGTAATTCATATATTCTCACATCCATTCCCACTTCAAAACAATTATGTATTACTAATGGTATAAGATTGCTTTGTTAGTAAAAAAAAATGGCAGTTAGAAGGGATTCCTTAAGAGAGACACAATATCACATTGCAGTAGCCCCAGTGTATGTTGCTCTGGTCAGATTAGTTCAGGAGTTTTATATTAAGGACTGAGTGCTCCATTTCAGGGAGGAAATTGCTAAGCTGAAAAATGCCAGGCACAAAATGTGGCCAAGATGTTTCTAAATATACTCAAGATCATGCTAACTTAATGGGAGTAATTATGAATATTTATAATGGAGAAAAGAAGGCTTAAGGGAAACATAATAATTGTTTTAAGTTAAATATAAAAAAAATCTTCATAACAATTTAAGTTTTCCAAAAGTGGAATGGGCTCTCTTGGAAGTCAATTCTCCCTCATTAAGGTCTAATTCAGGCTGAATGCTCATTTCTTCTATATTTTAGGGAGCGATTCTTAGATATGATCTCACCTAGGTGACCACTGAAGATTCCTTCCGACTTGATGATTATGGGTTTCCCCTTTTGTGATTTGTTCTCCGTACTTCCAGAGATCCTGTATTTCTCAGTGGGCATCATACCTCATTAGTGCACATCATAGCAAACCATTTTCCCTTTAGTACACCATTAGCATAAGTTTCCACAGCCCTCCCCCCCCAAAAATAGCATGAATTGCTGTTCATGTAATAAGTATATAATAATTGAACAGGTGGGCCCTCAGATTACAACTTTATGGTCAATTACTTGATTAGTGCTCAAAGAAAGGGATAGGGTAAAGTAAAAAGACTGTTATACTTGGAGACAGAAGACCCGAGTTCAAATTCTACTTCTGCTCCTTACCACCCTTTGTGACCACGGACAAGTTACTTCACTTCATTGTGTCCCATTTTCCTCACTGGTAAAAGGATATAGGACATCATCATAATCATCATCACTCACTAATCACCTTCATTGTTACTATCACCATAATAAATAGCAATTATATCTCTCTCTACATATATGTATGTGCACATATATACATGTTTGTGCATATATGTTCACATATACACACAAAAAGTGCTTTACAGATGTTATTTTATCCACACAACAGCCCTGCTAAGCAGGTACTTTGAAGATGAAGATATTGATTCAGACAGAGATTAAATGACTTGCCCAAAGTCAAACAACTAGTAAATTTCTGAGGCTAGATTTGTGCTTTTCAAGACCTAGGGCTGGTCTTCCTTATTCCCAGTCTGTTGCTCCGTACCACATAGTTGCCATACTTAAATGGCTTCTAGAAATTCCTGTTCTAAATCTATAATCATGTTCAACTTTTTCTTACTAAGACCTGAGCTTGTGCTAAATTGATCAGTCTTGAAGAACCTAGACCCTAGAGGCTTTCCCTTGGCTCCAAATCTGTTATCCTATGACTTTTTATATCAGAATGAGAAAATAGTATTTGAATTAGTGGAGATTGCTTTGACCAACTTAACATGTATAATTTATCTGATGAAAAATCCACGTGACTACATTATTTTCCATATACCACCACCCCCCTCCAGAATTTCTTTTCCCTATAAACCTACTCAGTAGTAATTTATCATGACTGTTGTTGGTTAACAAATATCTTTAATATTCTGGAACCAGAAAAAAGGCACTTGCTTCAATTCACACTGGTCAAAATAATAAACCTAAAGAAGGAAAAATTCTCAAGTAAATTCTTCCAAATATTTTCTTCCCCTAACAACCAAAGTTGGCCTTTAATGTTGAAGAGCTCTGGTAAAGTTTTACCACAGGGAAAACACTCAACATTTTTGATGATATTAAACATACACACACTCACACAAGGCCACATACATACACCCACATACTATACCACATATCTGGATTGGCTGAGTAGCCAGGGCTTTTATGTCAGTGCTTCAGGCATTTACATTTGTACTGGGACTCAAAGCTTACACTGATGCATAAAATGACAGATATCCAGTCTAGTCAGTGGTATTCATGTATTTTAGGGGTGAAAAAAAAGCATCACCCTACTCCTAACCTGGTGATGAATGATTCAGAATGCATTTCGTCTGAGAGGCCAGTGGCAAATAAACTGTCCAAGGAACTGGGGACAAAGAGCATTCTTAATCAAAGGAATAGGGTGAGCAAAGGCAAAGAATTGGGAAAGATGGGATGTTTTGAGGGAATGGTGAATAATCCTATTTGAGGTTGAAAATGTGAAATGCTTTTGTGAGACTCAGGACATGGTATCATGCTGATCTTTTCTCTGAAACTGTTGAAGCTTGTTTCCCTAAAGCCTAGGTCCAAATGTGATACTTGCCTAACATTCCAGTTCTTGGCTGCTATATTTTCAAAAAGCAACATCGTTGTGTTCTCCCTAGTTCCCCAGTGCTCATGTTTCACCAATCACTCCTCCTTTCTGGTCATGACTAAGTTCAAATGAGTGATTTACTTCAGTGTTTCTTTAACATTCTGAGAATTTTAATTTCCATCAAGGAATGTCAAGAATTTATTGAATGTTCTCTTTTAAGCAAAATGAGACCAGGTACCCAGATACCCAGAAAGTTTTAATTGTCCATAACTGTTGTATCTCAGTGCTTGCCAGTATTTTGTTCTGTGTTGGGGAAACAACAACAAATCCCTCAACCTCTCTACACTTTAGTAGGTAGAGTTCCTGACTTAATATTTCCCCTAAAAATAAGCCCCTGGTGGCACAACTGCTGACAAATGACCCCTCCACACTCCACGCTTTTCTAGTCAATCAGTCAATTAATATTAGTTGTCTACTATGTGCCAGGAACTGTACTAAGCATTGGAGATTCAAAGAAGGGCAAAAGACAGTCCCTACTCTGAAGGAGCTCACAATCTGCTGGGAGAGACAACATGCAAACAATTAAGCATAAAAAGGAATCATACCGGATAAATTAGCGGTAATCAGTATGAGGAAGGCATGAGCTATCAGGGAGTTTCAGAAGGGCTTCTTGTACAACATAAGATTTTATTTAGTTTGGTAGGACAGTCATCAGAAAGAAAATAAAAATCTATCACTGAGTCATAATTAATATCCTTCTAGCCTACGACTTCCTGATAAACTACATGATGTTCAGTAATAATCTTTCAGATTGTGTAAATCACAGTTACGTGAATGTCAGGATAAGCTTTGAAAGAATCATCTCTAGCCTTCATCTCACTAGGTGCTCTATAGTAGAATTTTACGTGTCACACCCCCTTTTAAATCATGCATAAAATAATACTTTTCTAAAATATTTTTGTCCCAATTAATATTAAATATAAAATACCCAGAGGCATAGACACACATATGTCAGTTTTATGTTTCCAGAGTTCCTTGCTTATATCATATCATTTGATCCCCGCACTAACTCTGGAATAAAAGCTACTAGTGATATTGTTATGTCAGATTCATTTTACAGATAGCAAAATGGAGACTTAGAAATTAAGTACCAGTACTATAGAATGAAATTTATAGTTCATCTAGTACAAATCCTTTATTTTATAGATGAGGAGATGAGATACAGCCAGATTGATGACTTGCCTAAAGGCACACAGGTAGGATGTAATGAAGTCAGTATTTGTAGATGTGTTCCCTTCCTCTGAATCCAATGGTCTTTCTTATAAAATTGGAGATGAAGAAGATACATTTAAGGCAAGTGTCTTAATCTCTATATGTCTCAGACAACTCCCTAGGATTTATCTACTAAAGTAGTTATCTACCCCGAAGAAATCTGACTAAATCAGACCCTACGAGATCAGATATTAACTTTTTATCTAAGCAATGTATAAAAATGTTGATTAGAACAACACAGGAGAAATACCACTTTGACAAACACAAAGAAACAGTGAATATTGGATGTAAAATCAGGGGATCTTTCCAGTAGCATTTCTGCTACACTATACTCTTTTTATTATAACATCTGTTTGAATTCAATCACTTAACTTCTTCACCTCCCTTTTTGTAAGATCCATGTCTACTAAACAAAATAAGCCTTTGTAGGTTAGGCAGAGAAAAGATGGTAGAGAAAAGTCAGAAATTACATGAGCTTTCCCCAGTTAACCTCAGAAACAACATTAAATCAAGCGTCCAAACAGATTCTTGAGTGACAATATCTTTAAATATATGGAGTGAAATAATTTTCCATCTTAAGACAACTTAGAAGGACTTTAGGAAAGGTCTGTCTCACTTGGGTAAAAGGACAAGTGCATCCCAGTAAAGACAATGTCTTGGAAAGAAAGAGGGAAGCTTTTAGCCACAGTGCAGATAAGCAACTGAGGCCCCTAGGTGCAGAATCAGCAACCTAGTAGCACAACAATCCTCACAGCAGTGGGAGCTCCAGCCACAGCACAGAAAGCAAATTGTGAGCCCCAGAATCCAGAAACAACAGTCACAGCAGGGCTGGGCACCCGACAGTAATGGGCAAGCCACAGCTCCTGAAGATCTGGCACAGAAGGCCAGTGACCAGGTCTGCTTCCTAGCACAAGAAGCTTGGGACAGTGCCCCTTTTGCCGCAGCAGGACAGATCAACTTTAAAAGTCACGAAATAGTCTAAAAAATGAACAAAAATAATAATAAAAACTCTGACCATGGAAAACTGCTATGGTGACAGGAAAGATCAGAACGCAAACTCAGAAGAGGACAATAGTGTCAAAATGCCTACACATAAAGCCTCCAAGGGTAAGATGAATTGGTCTCAAGGCATAAAAGCATTCTTGGAAGGGCTTAAAAGGAATTTAAAAAATTAAATAATAGAGGTAGAAGAAAAAATGGGAAAAGAAATGAGACTTATGCAAAAAAGAGTCAATACCTTGGAAAAGGAAGGACAAAGATTGCTAAAGAAAAAAAATACTTAAAAGAATGCAGTTGAACAAATGGGAAAAAAATCCAGTGAAGTAAACAACTCCTTAAAAAGTAGAATTGGTCAAATGGAAAAAGAGTACAAAAGCTGACTGAAGAAAATAATTCCTCAAAAAATAGAATTGGGCAAGTGGAAGAAAATGAATCAAGAATCAGTCAAACAAAAGAAAAAGAATGAAAAAAAAAGAATAAAATGTAAAACACCTCATTGGAAAAACAACTGACCTGGGAAATATATCCAGGAAAGATAATTTAAGAATTATTTTACTACCTCAAAGCAATAATCAAAAACAAAATAAAAAAATAAAAAAGAGACAAACTTGGACAGCATCTTTCAAGAAATTATCAAGAAAAACTCCCCTTATATCCTAGAACCAAAGGGTAAAATATTCATCCAAATAATCAGCTCCTGAATGAGATACGAAAATGAAAATTCCAGAATATTGCAGTCTAATTCCAGAATTATCAGGTCAAGGAGAAAACACCACAAAGAAACAGGAAGGAACAAATCAAATATCAAGGAGCCACAGTCAGGATCACACAACACTTAGCAGCTTCTACATTAAAGGATCAGAAGGCTTAGAATATGACCTGCTGGGGGCAGGACCTCTCTGCTACTCCAGCTTCCACCTTCCCCAATACATGTAAAAATGGGACTCTAAACAAACTTTGGAGCAGCAGAACCCAAAAAATGACAGAGAGAAGCTAACCTCCCAATGAGGACAGCACGACAGGCCGGCAAGAATCAGCCAGCCCACGCTCTGGGAGCTGAGCCCATCTCCACCCTGAAGCTTTAGCCCAAGGGTGAGCTGGAGGGACTCCAGATCATCAGCATCTGTGGCCATTTCCAGATTTATCATCAAAGTGAGAGGTTAGTGCATTCTGGACTTTGGGACCCAGTAAGTGAGAGTGCGTGACTTTTTCTCACGTGGCAAGAAGCCGCTGAGCCCCTGGCACAGCCAGCCAGTGCCACGTGGCAGCTTCAGCTACTGGACTGAAGAGTGTAGAGGGACTAAGCACCAGTCTGAGGGTTAATTTCTTATGCTTTAACCTGCTCGGATCTGGATTGCAGTCCAGAATGGGTGGAGGTCCTGGGATGTGTGTCCAGCTTGCCAGAGCGTATGGAGGCCTCAGAGAGGGCACCCATCTAATACCTCCAACAGCTGAGAAAACCCCAGAATTTGGGACAAAAGCTCCCTTGTCTGGTAGCAGAGTCCTATTGTGGCAAAAAGCCCAGGGGTCAAGTGACTGAGGGACAACATGACCAGGCAAAGGAAATAAAGCAGACAGAAGTTTCCAACATTAGACTCCTATTTTGGGGACAAAAAGGAGCAAAGCATGGAACAGGAGGAAGATAGTGAAGTCAGAACTCCTGTACCAAAAGCTTCAAAGGAAAATACAAGCTGGTTACAGGCCCTAGAGGACCTTAAGAAGCAGATAAGAGAAGTGGAGGAAAAATTGGGAAGAGAAATGAGAAAAATGCAAGAAAATTACGAAATGAGAGTCAACAGCCTGACTGAGGAAAATCACACCTTAAAAAATAAACTCAAATGGCAAAAGAGGCTGAAAAAGGCAGTGAGGAGAATGCCTTAAAAAGTCAAATTTGCCAGATGGAAAAAGGAATCTCAAAATCTCACTGAGAAGAATCATTGCTTCAGAATTAGATAGGAGCAAATGGAAGCTAATGATTTTATGAGAAATCAAGATGCTGTTAAACAGATCCAAACAAATGAAAGAATAGAAGGCAATGTGGAATATCTCATAAGAAAAACCACTGACCTGAAAAATAGATCCAGGAGAGATAATTTAAAAATTATTGGACTACCTGAAAGCCATGATCAAAGAAAGAAACTAGAAATCATCCTCCAGGAAGTTCTCAAAGAAAACTGCCCTAATGTTTTAGAATCAGAAGGCTAAATACAGCTTGCAAGAATCCACTGATCACCTCCTGAAAAAGATCCCCAAAAGAAAACTCCTAAGAATATTATAACCAGGTTCCAGAATTCCCAGATTAAGGAAAAAATATTACAAGCAGCCAGGAAGAAAAAATTTGAATATTGTGGAAACACAAGCAAGATAACCCAGGATCTGGCAGCTTCTACACTAAGGGAAGGAAGGACTTGGAATATAATATTCTGGATGTCAAAGAAGCTGGGATTAAAACCAAGAGTACCTACCCAGCAAAACTGAGTATCATGTTTCAGGGGAAAATATGGTCATTCAGTGGAAAAGAGGATTTTCAAGCATTCTTGTTGAAAAAAAAAAAACAGAGTTGAATAGAAAATTTGACATTCAGATACAAGAAGCAAGAGAAGCATGAGAAGGTAGAGAGGGAAAAGAAATCATAAGGAACTTATCAAAGTTGAACTATTAACATTCCTACATGGAAAAACAATAATTGTAACTTATGAAACCTTTCTCAGTAGTTGAAAGGAATACATAGATAGATAGATAGATAGATAGATAGATAGATAGATAGATAGATA
>NW_027185804.1:15267753-15302753 GCF_028583685.1 Petaurus breviceps papuanus
ATAGATAGATAGATAGATAGATAGATAGATAGATAGATAGATAGATAGATAGATAGATAGATAGATAGATGGCACAGACCAATTTAACAGGAATGGATGATACTTAAAAGGTGAAATTAAGAGGTGAGAGGGGAATATAATGAGATGAGATGGGGAGAGACAGAATTGAGTAAACTATTACATATAGAAGAGTCAAGGGAAAATAGTCACAATGGAGGGGAATGAAATACACACTAAATAGGGTATCTCACCCTACAGGAGAGTAGGATGGAAGGTGATAAGAGGGGGGATAATAGAAGGGAGGGCAGGCTGGCAAGGAGGGAAGTTGGAAGCGCCCACTTTTGAAAAGGGACTGGAACAAAGTAGAGAATAGAATAAGTGGGAGGTGGGATAGGAGGGAGGGAAATATAGTCAGTCTTTTACAATATATCTACTATGTTATTCTTTTGCATTAGCCACACATGTACAACCTATACTGAACTGCTTTTCTTCCCAGTAAGTGTGGGTGACAAGGGAGGAAGGGAATGCATCTGGAATTCAAAATTTTAAAATCATATGTTTAAATTATATATATATATATATATATATACTATTATTTATACTATTTTACATGTAATTGGGAAATAAGATATACAGGCACTAGGGCATGGAGATCCACTGGAAAAGTTGAAAGGGGTATGGGAGAAAATATGGGATAGAGCAGATTGGAGGAGGGGATATCCTGTGGGGCTGCTATTTCGGGGCAGTGGGTAGGGGGAAAACGGGGAGAAAATGTGTAACTCAAAATCTTGCAGAAATGAATGATTTAAACAGAAGTTAATAAAGCATTTGAAAAAAAAAGAATATAATATACTGGGAGTCAATGGAGCTTGGATTGCAACCACAAACCAATGACCCAGCAAAATTTAGCATGGTCTTTCAGGGAAGTGATAAACAGTTGATTAAATAGGAGACTTTCAAACTTTTCTGATGAAAAGACCTGATCTGAACTTAAAATTCAACCTTCAATACAACACTCAAGAGAAGTAGAAAATGGTAAATTGAAAAATAAAAAATGGTATTCAATAAGGTTAACTTGTTTACATCCCTATGTGGGAAGATAATACTTGTAATTCTTGAGAGATTTATTTCTATTAGGGCAGTTTGAAGGAGTATACATAGACATAGGGTGTGGGTAAAAGTTGACGGATGTGATGATGTAAAAAAATTAAAGGATGGGGAATAAGGTCTATACTGGGAGAAGAGAAAAGAGGGAGGCAGAATAGGATAAATTATATAACATGAAGAGATGCGAAAGACCTATAATAGTAAAAAAAAAAGAGGGAATAAGCATAGTTTGATTCTTACTCTCATCAGATTTGCCTCAAAGAAGGAATAACATACACACTCAATTGTTAGAGAAATTTTTCTTACTATATAGGGAAAAGGAAGGGGAAAGAGAAAAGAAAACGAAGGTGGGGCTGATAGAAGGGAGGGCAAAAGTAGTAGGGAAAAGGGAGGGAGATGTTAGAAGGGAGGACAGATTAAGGGAAGCAGTGGTCAGAAGCAAAACACTGATGAGGATGGACAGCATGAAAGGAGAGAGAAAAGTATAAACAAGAGAAAAATAGTATTAAGGGAAATCCACAATAATCATAACTGTGAATGTGAATGGCATGAATTCTCCCATAAAACACAAGCTGATAGCAGAGTGGATTAAAAACCAAAATACTATAATAACTTGTTTAAAAGAAACACATTTTAAGCAGAGAGAGACACACAGAGTAAAAATAAAAGGCTAGAGAAGAATATATTAGAATTCAGCAGAAGTTTTTTAAAAGGGGGGGGGGCAGCTAAGTAATACAATGAATAGAGCATCGACCCTGGAATGAGCAGGACCTGTTTCCAATTTGGCCTCAGACACTTAACACTTACTAGCCATATGACCTTGGGTAAGTCACTTAACCCCAATTGCCTTGCCTTACCCCTCAAAAAAAGGGGGGGGGGTAGTAATCCTGATCTCACACAAAGCAAAAATGATTTTAATTAATTAAAGAAGAAAATACATCTTGTTAGGAGGTAACATATACAATGAAGTGATATCAATACTAAACATATATGCACCAAGTTTTATGGCATCTAAAATCTTGGAGGAGAAGTTAAGTGAGTTATAGAAAGAAAGAGACAGCAACATTATACTAGTCGGGGACCTCAGCCTCCCCCTCTCAGAACAAGATAAATCTGACCACAAAATAAACAAGAAAGAAGTTGAGGTGAATAGAATTTTAGAAAAGTTAGATATGATAGACCTCTGGAGAAAATTAAATGGGGATGGAAAGAAACATACCATTTTTCTCAGTGGTGCATGGCACCTACACAAAAATTTACCATATATTAGGGCATAAAAACCTCACAATCAAATGCAGAAAGAGAGAAGTATCAAATGCATCCTTTCTGACTACAATGCAATAAAAAATACATGTAATAAAGAGTGATGGAAAAGAGATTAAAAATTATTGGAAACGAAAAAATCTAATCCTAAAGGAGTAGGTCAAAAAGCAAATCATAGAAACCACCAATTATTTCATCAAAGAGAACAATAATGAGAAAACATTGTAAAATATATTGTATGCAACCGCAGCAATACTTAGGGCAAATTTTATATCTCCAAATGCATACATGAATAAAATAGAGAAAGAGGAGATCAATGAATTGGGCGTGTACCTAAAAAAGCTAGAAAAAGAACATATAAAAAATCCCCAATGAAATACTAAATTAGAAATTCTATCAAAAGAGAGACTAACAAAATCAAAGTAAGAAAATTATTGAATTAATAAATAAAACTAAGAACTGGTATTAAGAAATAAAATACAGAAAAAATAACTTTGGTTAATTTGATTTAAAAAACATGGTGAGATAAAAATAGAACTTCTACACAGCTCCGGCTTCCACCTCCTCCAATACATGTAAAAATGATTGTAAACCAACTTTAGAGCTACAGAACCCACAAAGTGAGAGAGAGAAACAAATCTCCTCCTGAAGAAACCTTGGCAGGCAAGCAGGAAGGGTCCTTCAGAGCGAGCTGGGAGCCAAGAGCAGTCCTGACTGAACTGTGGTGACCTGACCAGAGGTGGCTGGAGCACACTTCAGGATAGTGGATCACCAGCAGCTGTGATGGTTTGCAGATTTCTCAATACAAATGCCAAAGATAAAGTAAAAGGTCAGTGTGGAACTTTGTTCAAACAGGGAGAGTATGGTCCGGCTATTACCCCCAGAGCAAGAAGGAGAGGAGGTGTGGTGACTGTAGCCACTGCCTCATGACTGCTTCAGATCTCCTGGCCTGCAGATTGTAGGGGCACCAAGTGACCATTTAGAGGGTAATTGCTCTTGCTTTGACCTGCTTGGATCCGGATCATGGTCTTAGATATTGGTCCTGGGTGTGGCCAGTGAGCCACAGTGTGTGGATTCTGTAGAGAGGGCACTCATCTAATAGCTTTGGTAACTGCAAAAACCCCAGTGATTTGGGACATAGCTCTCTCTATTTTGGAAGCAGAGTTGTACTATGGCAAAGAGCTCAAAAGTCAAATAAATGACTGCCCATATGAATAAACAATGGAAGCACAAACAGACAATAGAACCCTTTTTTGGGGACAAAAAGGATCAAGGCATGGAGAAGGAGGAAGACTTTTAACTGAGAACTCCTGCATCAAAAGCCTCCAAGAAAAACATAAACTGGTTACAGGCCATGGAGGTGCTCAAGAAGGATTTTGAAAATCAAGTAAGAGAAGTGGAGGAAAAATTGGGAAGAGAAAAATTGGAAACAATGATGCAAGACAATCATGAAAAGCAAGCCAACAGCCTGCTAAAGGAGACCCCAAAAATACTGAAGAAATTAACACCTTAAAAAATAGACTAAATCCAATGGCAAAAGCGGACCAAAAAGCCAATGAGAAGAAGAATGCCTTAAAAAGCCAAATTTGCCAGATGGAAAAGGAATTTTGAATATTCACTGAGGAGAATAACTCTTTCAAAATTAGATTGGAGCAATTGGAACGAATGACTTTATGAGAAATCAAGATACTATAAAACAGATCCAAACAAATGAAAAAATAGAAGGCAATATGAAATATCTCATTGGAAAAACCACTGACCTGGAAAATAGATCCAGGAGAGGTAATTGAAAAATTATTGGTCTACCTGAAATCCAAGATCGAAAGAGGAGTCTAGACTTCATCTTTCAAGAAATTGTCAAGCAAAATTGCCCTGCTATTCTAGAATTAGAAGGGAAAATATAAATTTAAAGAATTCACCAATCATCTGTTGAAAAAGATCCCCAAAAGAAAACTCATAGGAGTATCATAGCCAAATTCCAGAGTTTCCAGATCAAGGAGAAAATACTGTAAGCAGTCAGGAAGAAACAATTTGAATATTGTGGAAACATAATCAGGATATCACAAGACCTAGCAACTTCTACATTAAGGGATTGAAGGTCTTAGAATATGATGTTTCAGAGGTCAAAGGAGCTAGGACTAAAACCCAGAATCACCTACCCAGCAAAACTGAGTACAATGCTTCAAGGGAAAAATATGTTCATTCAATGAAATAGACGAATTTCAGGCATTGTTGCTAAAAAAAACCAGTGCTGAACAGAAAATTTGACTTTCAAATACAAGAAGCAAGAGAAGCATGAGATGGTAAACAGCAAAAAGAAATCATAAGGAACTTATTAAAGTTGAACCATTTATATTCCTACATAGAAAAATGATAATTATAAATCATAAGACTTTTCTCAATATGAGGATAACTGAAGGGAATATATATGGGTGTGTGTATACATACATATGTGTATGTGTATGTTTTTATGTATGTATATGTATACATATGTATAGATGTATATATAGGGGTATGTATATGTATATAAATATATATGTGAGTGTGGTCATTTGTACTTGTATACATAGAAATAGGACACAGGATGAGTTTAATATGAAAGGATGATATCAAAATATAAAATTAAGAGGTGAGAGAGGAACTTATTGGGAGAAGAAGAAAGGGAGCCATAGATTAGGGTAAATTATCTCATATAAAAGAGCCAAGGTAAAATTTTTACAATGGAGGGGAAGAGAAGGAAGGTGAAAGGGAATGGGACAACCTGATTCTTATTGAATTTGGTCTAAGGAGGGAATAATGTACACAATCAATTGAGCATCTTACCCTAGAGGAAAATGGGGGGGGGGAGTAGGGGATAAGAGGAGGGAGGATAGAAGGGAGGGCAGATTGGGGTAGAGGGTGGTTAGAAGCAAACATTTTTCATAAGGGATAAGGTCAAAGGCTAAAATAGTATGAATAGGGGGTGGGATAGGTTGGAGGGAAATATAGTTATTCTTCCACTATATAACTACCAAGGAAATGATTTGGGTAACTACATATGTACGATCTATTTTGAATTGCTTATCTTCCCAGTGGGGGTGGGTAAGGAGGGAAGAAGGAAACAAAAAATATCTGAAACTCAAAGTTTTAAAAACAAATGTTTAAAAATAGTTTTTTTTTTACATGCAACTGGGAAATAAGATATACAGGTACTGGGTTATTGAAACACACATTGCCCTACTAGAAAGTTAGGGGGCTAAAGGGGGAGGATATAAGAAGAAATTGGGGGAAGGGGTATTCAGTGGGCTCCCTATTTTTGGGTGGTGGTAGGGGAAAGATGAGGAGAGGGAAAAATTGTAACTCAAAATCTTATAGAAAACTAAAAATAAATTAAAAAAGAAGAAAGACAAAAACCCCAGTATCAAAAATGAAAAAGTGAATTCAGCACCAATGAAGAGGAATTTAAAGCAATGATTAGGAGATATTTTGTGCAACTGTCTGTCTATAAATCTGACAATCTAAGAGACATGGATGAATATTTACAAATAATGTAAATTATTCCAATTGACAGAAGAGGAAATAAAATACTTAAATAACCATCCTTTAGATCCAAACATTCTGGAGAAAAATTTGAAACTATGTCCAAAGGGCTATAAAACTATGCATATCCTTTGATATGGCAATATCACTGCTAGTTCTGTATCACAAAGAGATCATAAAAATGGGAAAAGGACCCACATGTACAAAAATATTTTAGCAGCTGTTTTTGAGGTGGCAAAGAACTGACAATTGAGGGAATGCCAATCAAGTAGGAAATGGCTGAAAATATTGTGGTATATGAATGTAATGAAATACTATTGTGCTAAGAAATGATGAGCTGGAGGATTTCAGGGGGAAAAAAAACCCTGTAAAAACTAACATGAACTAATGCTGAGTGAAGTGAGCAGAACAAGGAGTACACTGTATACAGTAACAGCAACATTTTGTGAGGATCATCTATGATTCTTAGCTCTTCTCAACAATACAAAGATTCAAGAAAATTCCAAAAGACTCATGATGGAAAATGTTATCCATATCCAGAGAAAGTACTATGAATTCTGAATGCAGATCAAAGTGTACTATTGTCACTTTTTTCGATGTTTTTTTCCTTTTGTTTTGATTTTTTTCACAATATGACTAATGTGGAAATATGTTTAACATGATTGTACATGCATAGATCATCTTCTGTCTTTGGGATGGGGGAAGGAAAAGAGTGATGGAGAAAAATTTGGGACTCAAAATTTTATAAAAACGAGTGTTGAAAACTATATTTACATATAATGGGGAAAAAAACAGAATACTATTAGGTAGAAAAAATAAGTTTTTGTACCATGATATTCTCTTCATGAGTGTCATTCCAGTAAATTTAAGCAGTCCCATAAAATTTCATCAACTATTTAGTAAAATATTGAATTAATTTAATTTGCCAAATTCTATATGATTTTTTTCTTCATAATTTAAAACTTACTTAAATATTGTTATTTTCATGATATGTCTGCACATTTTCATGGTTTCTTGGATTTGGGATTTTATATACGTCATCTTCTTCCTTTTCTTCAAATTTCAACTGGCCAGTTTTTCACTATGCTTTGACTTTCCATTATCTGGTATATTAAATAATTATATTCAAATAAAACTAATCAAAAAAGTCATCTGACGGGTTTTGTTGTTTGATTCCCACCTCATTCTTTCCATTATAATTTACCTTTTATAGAAGTTAATGAATGTGTCACCTTTATTCACAAATCTATCACTTGTTCATATAGGACTTGAATATAATTAAGAATCTGTAAAGTGGAAATGATGATGTTGCTACCTTACAGGACTGTTACATTGCTTGGTGAGATGATGTGTATGGAAAAATGTGCAAACTTTAAATCATCGTGAAACCAGTTACTATTTCTCTTCAAATCAGTTACTATTTCTCTTCAAAAATAGCCTTGTGTTCATGTTTCTGTAGTCTGCATGATTCATTCAAACATGAATCAATGGAAGTAGGTAGCGTTTTTTTTTTTTTTCTGCTCAGACCCATGCTACAGAAGGATAGCAGCCAGTAGGTGTGATTAACTATTCTCATTTACATACCTTTGTTCCCCTATGCCCTTAATTACAAAGTAACCCATAGGAAGATTCCCACTGCCATGACATTTTATCTGACTTTGGAACTGATAAAATCTGCTAACTACATCACACGTTAGATAATCACACGATTAGAAAGATATATATAGTAAATTCTACATATTAGTGGAAGATGCACTTCAGTGCTCACACTGCCTGAAAACTAAATACATATTTATCAAATGAATGGGTGAATAAATAATATTAGCTCTCAAAGGACTTTGAAAGTTATCGAGTATGGACATGGATTGCAGGTTGAACTACCCTGTCTATTTTTTATGATTCCTGACTACTGGACTATTTCTTTGGGGACTCTTAGAGGAATGATATTGTCATGGGACTTTTCTTTCTTTCTCCCAGTTAGAGTTTGCTAATATGCTAACACTTCAGCAGTTAGCATTAATGATGCCAGCTCATTTCAGGTAAAATACAATAATATTTATCAAATATGATTAGAAAATGATATATTATATTTCACATCATATTCTGGTTCACACATATTTGTATATTTATATTAATATATGATATATGTATGTACTCTACAGATACATTCACTTGTGTGTATGTTTATGTATAATTATGATTCTAGCAGTGTTTCTCCAAAAAAATCATCAGAGTAAAAGAATGAAATTAACTCTAGATCCTCATTTCTATACCCTATGTGTTCCATCTCTTTATGCCTCTCCCTAGTCTCTCCTTTTCCTTCTTTCTCTCTACTTCCCTCTCTCTCCATTCTTCTACTCTTCCTCCCTCTATCCCTTTCTCTTCCCCTACCCCTTTTCCTCTCTCACTTTCTCCATGCCTCCCTTCCTTCCTACTGATTGTGGTATTGCTATTAATTTGGTATATTTCCTTTTTAGTTGCAATATCTTCTGCTTCCCATTATTTTTGTTGTCAACAATGTGGAAAGTACTTCTACGCAGGAGAGAGTTTGTATATTTTTTAATCATTCAAATTTTGCCATTAGGTCAGCGAAATAGGTAGAATGGCTCCTAGTACCCCTGAATATAGACTGGGGCATGGATGGTTCCTTTCTTATACTTCACATGGGCCCCTTGAGATGTGGGAAATCCAATGGAAGAAAGTAAAGTTACTTTCCAAGTCATTTTAATGCGCTTTCTTATTTTTATACTAGATTTTTAGTTAGGATATTTAAAGAGAAAATAAAGTATTGCTGTTCTATGCCAGACTTGTTATAATGTTTTAACTTCTGTTTTTATGGGGGTTAGCAGTGAAGCCAGAAATAATTTGAGAGCTTTCAGCAGTCAGGATAGAGCAGTTCTGATATAGTTTTGTCTCCCCCTCTCCCCTACAAGCAAAAGCATTATAGGCCTTGTTTCTGTGCTTGCTCCTCACCCCAGTAGGTTAGGAGTTAATTGTCCAGAAAAGCAAGTCTGTCCCAGCAGAGTTGTTGTGATAAAACATAGGGTGTATATCTGAAAAAGTGAATTGAGTCTCCGCCCAATCCCTCTGAGCACGTTTGAGGCAGCCCTGGGCTTGCACAATCTCCTATGACATTTTCAAGGGTCATCTTTTTCATCTATTTTCATTTGCTTAGAATGCTGGAATATTCTCTCATCAGGGACTCTGTAAAGTAGGTAATAAAGCATACAGATTTCATAGGTCCATTGTTTTCATACAAAAAGAAAGTTTGCTCCAACAATAGCTACAAGGTTGATAAGATGCTTATTAAGACAAGATGCTTGCAAGTTATAATTACTTTGGCCTTATCTAGCATTGCCTTCCTGAGAAGCTCAAAGGGCTTTATGAATGCTATCTCATTAAGCTTCTTCCTGAAACACAGAGGGGAAAAAAGTTGAAAGGTTTTTTTGTATGGGGCGTAGTAGGAAGAAGAGGTTATTTGGGAGTTTTATGTTTTTGGTTAATATCGAAATTTAATTAACAAGACTTGACTTTTCAGTGTAATTCATGTTAACCAACTTATAGGCAGATGCGAATATTTAAGGCAGGATTTGAAGATGACTATGGCAAAGGGCAAACCATGAACGATATGAAAGAAAGGAAGGGCAAAGATAGCCAAAATGTCCCCAAGAGCAAGTTAAGGTTCATAGATTCAGAGCCTAAAGGGACAGTAAACATCATCTAGTTCAAATCACTTGTTTTTACACAGAACACTACTGATAAATAAAAAAAAAAAACAAATACAGGGAAATCCTTACATGAAAACGAAGGAGGGATATTAGTCTCATGATAAATAGCTTTTATTTTGTAATTCATCTTTGCACTAATGGAAACCGTCATTATGTGGAGGGCATATCTTAATTGTGTGTGTATCTCTGTATACATGTATGTATATGTGCTTATCCTTACTAATGGTACAAGGAAAAGAGGTAATAAATTAGGTCTACACACAGGAAAGTACACAGGGTCTTCTTTTCTTACCTGTGCAGGGGTTCAAAGAGACCGTGAAGTTTGAAATTTGCATGGAAGGGGAGGCTTTATTACTCTTATGTATGTATGTGGCCTTTTCTGAGATCACATGACATATGAAGCTCAGAACTGTTCACTAGTCTTCCTCAGGTTCTTTCACGTTGTTTAATCATAGGATTTTAGAGTTGATAGTATCGGAGATGTCATCTGGCCTAACCCCATCTTGTTACAAGAGGAAAACTGACCCAGAAAAATGAGTTGCTCAAGGTCAGACAACTGGCTAATGGGCTCCGATTCTTTTAGTGATAGTCACTGACAGAATGACTGAGGTGGGGGGCAGGAGAAGGAGGGGATAGTAGCAAACCTTAATTTTATATCCATGTAGAACATTATAATATTCCACATTAGCCTATTTCATTGTTCCAGAGTGCAATACAGGAAAAGGATGATTAAAGAGCTCACCTAGAATGTTTTCTTTTGGCTGCAAATGCTTTAATTTTTTATTAGCAATGGAGTTTAATAAATAAGATATTTTTTGTTCAAATTACCCAATGATTATGACTTAATTTTCAAAGTTCTCGCTTTTTTCAAAGAATAGAGAAAATCTTATAAAGTTGATGATTGAAAAATAAAATCAGTTACTAGTTTCTGGTAGATACGTAGACAGATAATTTCAGTGGATTTTCTCTTGTTATATACATATTCATACATCATACCTATACATATGTACAACCTTAGGCAAGTCACTTAACTACTCTCTAAGCACAAATTGCTTTATTACTAAAATGAGGAGGCTGGATAAGATGGTCTCCAGGGTACATTTATAATATGCAAACATATGTAAATAATGAGAAAGTAAAAAGGAAAAAGACTATAGTAGACATCATTCTAGTATACTATGTGTGTATGTGTGTATATACATACACACACACACACATATATATATACAGTACTTTTTTCTTATATGTGTGTATAATATTGTGGGAAGCAGCATAGTATTTATAGTTTTATTATATATTATATTATAATTATTATTTTGGCATATATTATAAAGTACAGTTATATATGTGTGTTTTTGTGTGTCTATATGTGTGCATACACACATATACAAGAAGAAAAAGTGGGAGAAAAGAGAACATAAGAGAATACACACACATATATTGTACACACGAATATATAGTATATAGAGTATTTATATGTATATGCATGCTCTGTGATTTCTGTGTAACTACAGATTATATGCATATAGAACATATGTCATATATAAAGAAGGGGGAAGGTAGGTAGGAAGAAGGGAAGGTGGCGAGGGGGTGGGGTGGGGTAGGCAGGAGAAGAAAGGCATTTGATAACAGAAAATCCATTTTAAGTATTCCATTTTCAGGGGCAATACTGATAAACACCTCAGGGTTTCCATGCTTTTGTTTGTTAGAATTATTTTTTTTTTCCTTCTCACAAGGCGTTTCTCCTTCTACTACCCTCTTTTGCAGCAGCTGAACACTGTCATCAACATCTAAACCCACCACCACCTAATCTCTTTTTTCCCTAGTTCATTGCTACTAGTGGTGATTGTCTCTGCTGCTTGTGCTTGTGGTTTGGCCTTTCCAGGAAACGTAGGCAGCTGGAACTTTCTCAGCATTTGCTCAGCCCAGGGAGTTCATTCCTTCACCCCTGCTCTCTCATGATGACTCTCACGATGTGTTCTCAATGGTTATTTTTGTAGGATGGCAAGATCTGTGCGGTGAATCACAACTCTACCAATGTGAACAAGACAACAGGATTGGATCCGGTCTTGCAGGTATTCTTGCTCTTGAGCAGAACTGAAAACGTTTCTAAAGCTCAGTTGACTTGGTTTTACTCTTTCCTTCTGGTGATCCCCACACTGAAGCATAGGTATTAGGCAGCTCTTCAGACTAACTCTCAGGGAGGCTACTTCAGGGGTAGAGCTGTGTCAGGGGTAACCCTCTTTTTGAACTCTGTGTGGTCCTCAATAGAAACCAAATGGAACAGCTCAGTTCCTGAATATTTCCTTTAAAAAAAAAGGAGTTGCTCTTATCAACCCTTTTACAAAATCGATTTCAATTAAAACATATTTAATTAACAAACATTCATTAGTAACTATTTTGTGATATGCACTGGGGATAAAAAAGATTTTATTATCCTTTGAAAATTCAGAAGATTCATAGATATCCTGTAAGACTCTGAGATAGTCATTGTGAATGTCACTTATTTTAGCATAAATACGGATACACGTGAAATCCAGTTTCCACAAACATTCCTTAAGGGCCTACTGTGTTCAAAGCAGGATGCCACACACTAGGGTCAACAACAAGACCAATAGCAATTCTGTTCCTCAAGCAGTTTATATTTTCAATTGAGGGAGGGGGGAAGTATTTGAAGCAGAAATTACCTACAAGGAGTCCGTATTAATACAATGCTGTTCATTGCCCCATCATTACACATGGACCTGAGTTGTTTTGTTTGACTTAAAATTATACTCAGAATATTACTGGAAAGAACCTTATTTTTTTTCTTTTAAGCATTGGGGTTAAGTACCTTGCTCAAGGTTACATGGCCAGGTGTTTCTGGGTGGGTGCTAAGTATCTGAGTCTGGATTCGATCCCAGGTCTCCCAACTCTGGGGCTGGCTCTCTTACTCACTGCACCACCTGGCCACCCCAAGAACCTTCTTTTCATAAACACAGACTCTTTGTATGGACTCCATTACAAATTGAACCACCCAAGCTTTAGAAACGGTTTTTTAATCAAACATTGCTTTTATGCTGTGTCCCTGTGATGCCAATACATTTTTCATGCCAAGTTCTAGTCATCACCAATATGTTTGCTTCTGAAATGGTATTTGTCTGAGATTTGACTAATGCTCCCTTCTATGTTGGTTGACAGAAGCTGTACACTCCTCCTCAGACTAAGCTGGAGATCCCCAAATCAGAAGAGAAAAACCAGAAGACTTCCAAAGGCATCGCAAATACAGAAGAAAAGACATTGTAGGCTTCAGGAAGCTGTGTTGCAAATGCCCATTTGCTAGTGTCTTCACATTATTTTTAGTCCAAAGGCATGACAAAAGTACTAAGTTTCTAGAGCATGCATCTTTTCCACTATTTTATGTATGTTTGTAAAGTAGCCGAAAGAATTTCCAAAATCCAACATGCCATTTACTATCCTTTAGCAATAATCTATTTGAAATCGATATTCACAGAAATGCTTTTGTAATAGAGTCCAGTTTTTTAAGACATTATGCTGTCTGGATCAGTAACTTGCTTATTATAAAATAGTCGGTTTTGTACACTAACGCCATTTCAAAGTTTGTTTTGTTGCCTGATTTTTTTCCCTCATACTTATTCTTGTTTGGGATAGGCTTTGATGGCAACATGAAAATAAAGAACACTCTTTTCATTAGTACCAGCATTAGTACTAGCCTGGCAAATAGAGTCTACATCTTGCTATCCACAGAGCAAATCCAGGGCTTGACTGTCTTCCATCCTGATAATGCTCTCTAATGCGATGGGCTTTTAGGTGAGCATAACATGAGAGGCAGTGTGATTTATGGTGTACAATGCTGTGCTTGGAGTGTGAAGGATATGTTTAAATTTCACTTCAGGCATATCCTTTCTGGGTGATCCAGGGCAAGTCACTTAACTCCTCTATGTAGACCAAGCTATGAATTCATGGACAGATTGAGATCTACAATATCAGAGAGAGCTGCTATTTCTTATCTGATCTAACCCAGTACATATGCATTCATAACAAAGTGCCCTCTTGACTATATCTGCATAACCCTAGAGCAACAAAGATTGTCAAAATATTTGAAAAAATTCGCAGATAATTGACTCTATAGCCAAAAAGAGAGAAAAAATCTGGATGACTAGTGCCATTTTTGATTGACTTGATGAGGTATCTTGGCATATTGTGGACTTGGGCCCTGTGTGTGTGTGTGTGTGTGTGTGCGTGTGTGTGTGTGTGTGTGTGTGTGAACTCTTCAAATTTAGGGAGGAAAAATTGTAAAATTAAAAGTGGGAAGTTGCTAGGTGTAGATGGAGTTGTATAGTGTTGGGCATGAAATTCACTTCCTGTCTCAGACAATTACCAGCTTGCCACTTTGGGCAGGTCATTTGACATGTTTGCCTCAATTTTTTCATCTGTAAATTAGGGGAAAATTCCCAGAGTTGTTGTGAGGAAAAAAATTGTGTTTTTCTGAAATATTTTACAAACCTTAAAAATACTGTGAAATATTTTCTAAATTATTATTCAATTACCATCAGTAATGGGGACATTTAAGAGATAGTGTAGTGACTACAATACAAGCCCTAGAATGAGGAAGATGTGAGCTCAATTCTTACCTCCTCCAAGTATGAAGATGTGACCCTGGGCAAGTCACTTAATCCCTTGCTATACACAGTTCTCTATGCGTCAATTTCGGAATCTGCAGAACAGCAGTAGTAGAGAAGACTTCCTCACCTACAAGTGATTTTATCCATGAAATCATAGGTCCAGGAAGAAGAAAGAGAAGAAGGAGGAGGAGGAATAAAAAGACATTCATTTTGAATCATAACACTTCATGCTAGATGAGACATGAGAGATCACCTAATTCAACCCTATTATTTTTAAAGATGAAGAAACTGCATCCTAAAAAGGTAAAGTGGCAGATGTGAGGTTATAATATCTTACTCCAGTGTTCTTTCTCCCGCCTTGTAGTTTCTGTACTTTTTACTCACATCTATGACTTCTTAAGTCATAAGCATTTATATTTTAATTAAAATAGCAGAGCCAGATTTTAGGCCAGAATTACTAATAATTCACACTAGCCCCAAGTAGAATGGGCTATCTCAGGACTTATTGGGTTCCCCGTTGAGTTCCCCATTCCTCCAGTGGTTGAAACTCTTATCTGGATGTATGGATGGTTATGTATGCAGGATACTACTGCAAAGGAAGGTCTAGTCGGGTAGAAATTGGAGTATTTCATCTCTCAGACCACTCATAGCTTTGGGATTCTTTGTAAAAATGGAGCCTTGTGAAAAGAAAAAAAAGAAAGGGAAGGAGGAAGGGGAAGGAGAGGGGAAAAGGGAGAGAAAAATGAAAGGGAAGGGAGGGAAAAAGGGAAGAGAAAGGGAAGAAAAGGGAAAGGAAGAGAAAAAAAGGAAGGGGTCAAAATTTGTCAAACACTTGATGCTCTGACTTAATAAAGCATATTAATAATAATGTACACACATAAAGTAAAGTAGAAATACGGTGATTAATTATTCAGTGTTTCAATGGGAAAGCAGCCAAAATGGACAATTTAGTTCCAAATATGACTCTTCAGAGCTTAATTAATTTGTATTGTTATCTACACTGATAATACTTTTTTTTTCATTGTAAACCCAGTCGACCAAACTGAAACCAAGATTTGTCTTCTTCAGGAGAGGAGATAGCTTTATGTTGACCATATCCACATGAATTCCTGAAAAAATAAAGGACCAATTGGAGACCTAACTAAAAGATTTATGACTAAAATAACTCAAACCACAAACCTCAAATGTATAATCTACCTTTTCTTTTGGAATATCCTGTCACACTGTTGGTGACCATGATTCACCAGAAGTTATGTGAGCCAGGGGATAAGAATGGGGATCCATAATTATATTTTAAAGATGTAAGGCCTTTGGGGAAATATTTATCAACTTGCTTTAGCCATTCCAAGAATGGCTCCCTAGAAAAACAAATATTTATTAAACTAATATAGGAAAATGTACCATGTTTAGTGCTACCAATGGAAAAGAAACAAGAAAAAGATTTCTAACCCTTAAAGAATTTATGTTCTACTGGAAGAACAAACATAAGGAGTTATAGAATGCATTCTCCAAAATGAAATAGGAACAGTATCTCACACCTGGGAGATACATCAGAGTTGAGAGAGGTTGACCTATAGTTGAGCAGTGGACAAAGTATCATTAAACCCTGACTTGAGGGCTCCCTATAAGGGAGAATTCATTGCTCTATGAAGTGGTCCATTACACTTTGATTATCTCTAATGGTGAATAAGTTCTTTGCTTACATCAATATTAATTTACTTCTTTGCAATTTTTACCAATTGATTCCTGTTCTGTAGATTGTGACTAAACAAAATTATGTGTCTCCAACTTAAGAACCTTCTAAATACTTGAAAACATCTCCCTAAAATTTTAATTTTCCAGTGATTGGTGGGGAAAGACAGGGGGAAAGAGAATGCCAGTTTCCTTCCGTGACAACTTATTGTTGTTGACAAATTATATATTACAGTGACAACATCTTATCTTACATCACCCTGTTTGTATTGCTCTGGCTGATTATTAATGTCTTTCCTATAATGTGGAACCCAAAGTTGAACACAGTGTGCTAGTTTAGAGGTGTCAAACATATTGCATGTAGTTTCCATTTGACCCACAACATACCCAGCTGCTGCACAAAGCAGAGAAAAATGTAACTGGGAAAGATTTAACAAAACAAAACACAAGATAACTTTATACATTAAAACCAAGTGAATATGAGGCCTTCAGGGATCTGTTTGTGGGGATTAATGGCCTGCTTTCATACTGTACTAGATGTCATATGACCAGGAGGAATAGAGCAAGGCTAATGACTCCCTGGCCCTGAACCCAATGACTCTTATTTATTCAACTACATTATTACCTGCCATATCACACAGCTGACTCAATTTGAGCTTGCAGTCCATTAAGAAAGGAATTCTTGACTCCCTGGCATCTCTGAACATTTTGAAAACTAATTTGATGACGATTTCAGCCTATTTTTTGTTAACCCATTTCATTTTATTTTAGGCATTAAAATATTTTTCTGAGAAGGGGTCCATAGGTATCACTGGATTGCCAAAGAAGGATCTATGGAAAAATACGGATGAGGAACCCTTACATTTAAGCCCCCAGAAATAAGAGACCAAGTTTCCTTCTAGTTCTGAAATCATATGTTTCGATTTATATATGTATGTATATATTTAATTTATATGTTTCAAATTATGTTTCTGAGTTCTGCCCTTTGCCATTTCCCACTACACTTTGAGTCAAGGTCAAAGACCTATAGATCAAAGTTTTCTGTGGACTTTAGGGAATGGGAAACAGCCTTTTTTCATCAAAACTTATTCCAACAAAGGGTTTTTATTCCAGTGACTATAAAATGTGTTCCCCTTTGACATTGAAGAGTGAAAATCCAATTGATTCTTATATAGCATAGTGAAGATAATGAGAATTTATTTTAGTACTGTCATCTTGAATGATGGTGTCAAACTCAAACAGAAACAGGCCTTACTAAACTATCTATAAGGTTCCCTGTGGGCTACATATTGACTTAGGAAACCATATATCCACACTATCTCTGATCTATTGTATTTTTATTTATTTGGTTTTATGTTTCCCAATTAAATTTTAATCTGGCTCACGTTGCTGGGCTATGAAGAAATCTGAGGGCCACATTTGACACCTGTCCTCTAGATTGCATCACATTTGATACCAGCGATGCCTCTTTGCAGTTCTCTTTATCTTATTCTAAATGTCCATTGACGAATTTGAACAAGCAGTAGAGCCTGATTTTTATGCATTTCGGTATTTTTCAAGGTAGTTCAGTGACGAAAGAATCAGTGTCCTAGAATGAACTAAGTGCCATTTTCTTTACAAAATGCATGATATATGACACGTTTTTATAAATATTTTTAAGAACTGTTTGGGTATCACTTTTGATAGTCAAGCACTAGACATGATTTCGTTGGGTTCTATGACTGGACTTTCATTGAATCAACTAAATTTTTTCACACCTTTCATTGTATGAAGGTAGATCCAGATTAGGTAAAAATCTTACATTATTTTCATCTGTTACAGTAGAAATAACTTTTGCCCCCTTTTGATGAAAAGAGTAGGTATTTTTTTTATTTAATGTCTTTAAAATTCAAATTGGCTTCCAGAAGTTCACATGGATATCATAAAAATCCACATATTGGGAAAATAATTATAATATCTGTCATCTACGCATAATCTTATTGTAGATCCATGGTAAATAGGTGAAAATTAACAAATCATGTTGGCTAGAAACTACTTTCTACTAAGAACAATGCAAATTTTATTATATAAGCTTCTTATCTATGTGTTACCAAACTAGCTAAAATAATATGTAGTCATTTTAAGTACATTTCATTGTCACATTTTTATAAAGCTTGGTTTCTATGTTAAAACTACCTCCTAAATTCTATTTTCTTTTAAATAATTCTATCTGCAAACTAAATCGACACTTCTTTGTGATATATTCACATAGACATACAGATGTAAACATTTATATTTTTAAACATATAGATAGATAAAGATGATAAACTAAATTCTTTGCTTGTTATTCAAAACCATCCATAAACTAGGCCCACCTGCCTCTCCAATCTTCTTTCATATTACTCTCCACCACACAGTCTTTGATCCAGTGACACTAGACTCCTGGTTGTTACATGAACAAAATACTCCATCTTTCAGCTCCAGCCATGTTCTTTGACTGTCTCCCATGACTAGGATGTTCTTCCTCTTCCTGTCCACCTATTAGAACTCCTGGCCTCCTGTAAATGCCAGCTAATATCCCATTTTCTACAGGATGCTTTTCCTAACCCGCCTTGATTGTAGTGCCTTCCCTCTGCTGATTATTTCCTATTTGTCCTCTGTATAGCTTGTTGGGACATATTTGCTTTTCATCCTCTCCTTGTTAGAACGTGAGCTTCTTGAGGGAAAATACTACTTTTTTATCTCTTTTTTTATCTTAATAAATGTTAAGAGGGAGAGGGAGAGAAACACATACACAGACAGAGACAGAGACAAAGAGAGACAGAGAGAGAGAGAGACAGAGAGATAGAGAGAGAGAGAGAGAGAGAGACAGACAGACAGAGAGCTTGGACCTATGGTTATATTGGCATAGGAGCTTCCAAGATAGGAAAATCCCCATTCCAAAGCAGGTCAACATTCTTTTTGAAATTCAGTTTCAGAGGTAATAAGACACTAGGCAACTTGCCCAGAGAAGTACAGTCAGTATAGCTGGACTTGAACCCACATTTTCCTAGTTTAGAGAAAAGGGTGTCTATTCAGTATAACAGTAGATCTAAAACTTGTTGACCTCAAGAACTCCTTATACTCAAAAAAATTCCTGCGGGTCACCCAAAGGGCTCTTGTTTTGTGAGTTACAGCTCAAGGTATTTACCATCCTAGATATTAAAATGTGCGTGTTATGAAGGAAATCGTTTTGACTTCATAGCCCTCCTGAAAGTGTGTTGAAGACCCCAAAGGGGCACAGACGTTGCAGTGAGAAGCACTGCATCACACTATACTAGGGATATATTTTTTCTGTCTCTTTCTCTGCCTCTTATTCTCTACATGTACATGCATGTGTATGCATATAATATGTTCACAGATACAATACACATATATGTAGTCTTTGTGTATACACTCATGGCACACGAATATGCACACACATAATATAGGTTTCACACATGGTTGCATATATGTATATATGCATATAGTTATGCGTGTATGAAAATACATATGTGTATATTCTTGCATCCCTGAAGAGCTAACATAGTTCAGTGAATAGAATACAAAACAGAGATTAAGGAAGGCTTGGGTTCAAATAATGCATCTAAAATATATTAATTGTGTGACCGCAGGTAATCAGTAAACTTTCATGAGTCTTGACAAGGAAGACTTTAAGGATTATGCTGTTGGGATATGCTGATTGAAGTTTCACTCACCAATAAAATCCTCTATAATTAACTATATGCACAGGGCAGCTAGGTCATTCAGTGGATAGGTTATCAGTCCTGGAGTTAGGAAGACTCATCTTCCTGAGTTTAAATCTGACATCAGACACTTACTAGCTGGGTGACCCTGAAAAAGTCACATAAGCCTATTTACCTCAATTTCATGATTTGTAAAATGATCTGGAGGAGGAAATGGCAAACCCCTTCAGTATCTTTGACAAGAAAACCCCAAATGGGGTCACAGATTTTGACACAACTAAAATGACAGGAAAAATCTATCTATCTGTCTATCTATCTATCTATCTATCTATCTATCTATCTATCTATCTATCTATCTATCTGTCTGTCTGTCTGTCTGTCTGTCTGTCTGTCTGTCTGTCTGTCTGTCTGTCTGTCTATCTATCTATGTATTATGTGTACCATGGGTATACATGGAGGGATTACCAGGTATGCCTAACTAAAATGCAGGCCTCATTGCTTCTGGTCCTTCCCTTCCAATTAGGGGAAATAAATGGTGCCAACTGATGCTTCAGAGTGTGTTGGAAAAGTCTCAATGACCTCTCTGTCTACATATTTATGGTGTATAAATACATATATGCTCTGAACATACATGCACACATGTTCAATGTCATATCTAGAGTGTATATAAAATGCCAACATATTCAAAGGAAAACAATATTTTGCTACATGTCTTGTGTAAATCACAGCAAACATCTTGTTAATTGAGAACACTGAATAGTGACTAGACTTTTTATTGAGTGGTTGTCATTGCAAATGAATAATTTTTTTTCTCTAAAATTAGTCTTATTTCCATTGTCCACCTTCCTGTAACTTGTAAGCCCTTTTTTATGCAAGAGACTTTAAATATTTTATAATGAATCTGTACATCACTATGCCCAAAAATGTCTAAGAACTTTGCCTTAATGAATATTTCATTTTTTTAAAGGCTCAGGTACTGTAACTAACACTAATTGCAATCAAGATAAGAATTATTGATTGGCGTTTTGGGACAAGGTATGCCAGACAAATGGAATGCAAACAAGAGTACCTATTGTTCAAAATGCACGTAGAAAATGTTTCCCCTTTAATATGCACAGCTGCAACCTGTTGAGGTTATGGATAATATGCTCAGTTAGGTATTTTTTTCATTTAATAATAACCATCAAATGCAAAACAGAATTAAAAATGAATGAATATATTCTGTTTTCCTTGGACAAGTTTTAGTTCCTAAGATTACAATAGATTTTAAACAACATTCCTTTAATCTATATGTTAATTTGGATATCATATATTTAATTTTAAATGTCACAACATTCTGTTTATTAGGACTTAGAAATTTATAAAATTTCATATTTGATTTTTTCTTCTCTATCAGTGCCCAAAGGATATTTTGATTGATTAAGCATGCTAAGCATATAAGAGAATGCAAGATTATTCTATAAAAAGTAGAAATTTCATCCATTCCATCATGTTTTTCTTTTTTTCTTCTTCTTTTTAGATGTCTATGAGACTATATTTTAAAATGAAGCAAAGATTTGGCTGGTGCCTTGTTCACTTGATTTACAATTATCTTATAACTCACACTTACATTACAGCTTACTATTACAGAGAAACTCACCTCCATAATTTCATTCGATCTCCACAATAATACAGGAAAAATTAAATTCATTGATCATAGAATCATAGCTGCAAAACTAGAATGGAGCTTGTTTTTACAGTGAAGAAACTAAGGCTGGGAGAAGTTAAGTGACCTGCCCAGTCTCCATCCCTTATTTTACAAATGTGGGAACAGAAGCTGAAGAAAACTAACTGAACTTGGCCAAGACTACACAGGCAGAATGTGGTGGAGCTCCCCAGTAGTGCAGATCTCCCTTTATTCAACCTCATTGCCTTCATTGCCTTCCATGAAAATGGTGTCAAAGCAACTGACGTTCTGGCACACATGTTTGTGCGCATGCACGTGCACACACACATGTAAAATCTTATGAACTCAAGCCTGATTTACTTCGAGATCTGAAACTGTCAATGAAATGTGACAATAATTAACCTGACCAACTATACCTTGCTTGGTGTTGTATGACCATAGCTTCTGTATGAATAATCCAGACAGAGGAAAGAACCAACTGCACATTCATTAAAATAGACCACAAAATACCTCACAATCTGTTTTAAGAAACTGCTCTGGGGGTGGCTAGGTGGCACAGTGAATAGAGCTCTGGCCCTGGAGTCAGGAGGGCCTGAGTTCAAATGTGACCTCAGACACTTAACACAAAAACTAGCCATGTGATCTTGGGCAAGTCACTTAACCCCAAATGCCCTCCAAAAAAGCAAAAAGAAAAAAAGAAACTGCTCTGAAATCAGCCTATTCTCTTGTGGGAAGGGCAAGATTTCTGCTTGATTCTTTTTGCAGTGGTTGAATACCAAGGAATGAACATATTCTTAGGAACTGGGAAATTCAGGTTCTATTCCTGGCTCTGTCACTGCTGCTCAGTGTGAATTTGCACAAGTTCTTTTACTTCTCCATGCTTCAACTTCCATACTTGTAAAATGAAAGGATTTGACAAGATGAACTCTTGGCAGCTGCGAAGGACTATTTCTTTCTTTATTTCTTGGACGTCTACAATGTAAGAATAAGAACTCTGTAACATATGTTGGGATTAGTCTCTGTTTTCTACTTAACATCCAAAATACTGACAACTAACAGACATGTCCTCCCTCTGACAGTTTCACTTAATTGTATTTACATACAATTCTCTTTATCTCCAAGCTATAGCTAGCATACGGTGGATTTTCCCCTAGTGGGTCAAAATGTAGACAGCACCACCAACATCATGCCAGAGGGTACTTCTTTTCCCTGGCTCACTAGTAGTATCTGATCCTTAAGCACAATTAATCTCTGTCTCTGTCTCTTTGTCTTTCTGTGTCTCAGACACACACACACACACATCCACACACATGCATACACACATATTTAGATATGTATACATACAAAACTGGATCCCTTCCTTTTCCCTTTATTCTATGAAGCAATAACAAATATTCACATTGGTATCCTTTCTTAATGTTCACAAAGGTCTTTTATCATAATGAAATTGCGATTTATCATTGCTAAGTATGATTATCTCTATTTTCAGATGTGTAAACTGAGGCTTAAAGATTAATTGGAGTATCTTGCCCTCTGTGACAACACAAAGATGATTAGTTTCACAATACAATTTGTGATGTATGATATTGTTAAAGACTGCTTGACCAGATTAATCCTCACTCTTATGATGATACTTGCTTCCCTGAGCCAAGTCTGAAGAGTGAGTGTTAATCCGGCCAATTACCTTCTGCACATGAGAGTCTGGGGAACCCCAGGGTCATTAGATATTTGCTTTTTGGATTCTTGTATTCTTTTCTGCAGGGCGGTGATATTGATCGACCTTTGTTGATTCTGGCTCCCAGTGATAGATGAGCAATAGAGATGTTATGGGAGGACAGTATCAGAAAACATCGGGACTCTCCACCCTTTTCATCCCACACACTGTGATGGATGGGATCAATGAAGCACATAGGCGAGATTCATTTGCCCAAAATAGCATACGCTGCCTGTACTTTTTCAAACTCCTTTGAGATCCAGTGCACATCGATAAAAGCTTTAATGGTTATAAACTCTGATAATGTTCCTAAGATTTAGAGGGAAACAAAACAAACTAAAATGCTGGGAGGTCTGGGGATTTCAGTGGAACTATCACATGCATGATCCTTATTAACCATTCCTGTTGGAGCAAAACCTCGTCATTATGTTTGCTGAGCTTTCCACTGAACAAGTTAAACTTGGAAGGGGGTCTAAGGATGTATGCTGAAGGGCTGAAATGGATTCTAGTGCCCTTGAGTAGAAACAATAATCCTTATTCTACTTAGAACAGCAGAACTGCCTGAGAGGTAGATTCAATCTGCGTTGTTTTAGGTTTGTTTGTTTAATGTTAGGATACCTAGTTTTTCTTTCTTTTTTTTTTTTTAAATAGTTACAAAACCCAGGAATGATGTACTTTGCCCCTTAGGGGAGGGACATGGGACAGATCCAACTTCCCTCAAACATAAATAAATACAAACAAAATTCATCCTTTGGTCTTTCTGCTACTCTAGCATATTGCTTTGCCTTGAAGGCTATATTTTCTCTTTAACAATGTCATATTAAAACATCAATATTCCTAACAGGATTTGACCTTTAAGTATGGGCTAATACTTCAGGGCATTAGCTTGACAGTCCACCAAGAGCAAAACCTTCTGAGAGTGGTACTTTGGAGAGACCTTAGGGATGGCCAAGGGTACCAGATTGTCAGAGTAGGACATTGATGGGAGAAATAATAACCAGAATCAATACAGTGTCTAAGATCCACAGAGAACTTTACATGCATTATCTCATCTGGTCTTCCCAATACTCCAATGAAGTCAGTCTTACAAGTTTTATTCTCCCAGTTTTACAGATGTGACTCACACCAAATGCCTTGCTCATATTCATACTGCAAATAAATGTCTAACACAAAACCGAACTTGATCTTAGCTGACTCCCTATCAGAATTCTTTCCACTGCAACCTATAGCAATACTTGAAGGGCACTGAGGAAAACCCTTTTATTCTGTTTCATATGTGTCTAGGCCTGATTTTAGGTGTAAGAATTGAGGGAAGATGAGAGGGAGTCAAAACAGGGATGATCCCTATCTACATCCTTATTTCTAAAGACATTGTTAATGTGTATTTAGATGCTTTTATTTTTAAATAAGATCTTATGGACTTAGGATGGACCATATTAATTCAAATTATTGCTGTTGTGTTTGTCTCTCATTCTTGAAGAGGACCATGGCATCAGGGAAATGATGACATGACTTGCCCTTGACTTTGATTTAAGTGAGGGAAGCCTATGCAAGGTCACCAGACTTACATTCTCCTCATTAATTCAAATATTCTTTTTTTCTTTTTTTTTTTTGCTTTTTGGAGGGCAATTGGGGTTAAGTGACTTGGCCAAGGTCACATGGCTTGCTTTTGTGTTAAGTGTCCGAGGCCAGATTTGAACTCAGGTCCTCCTGACTCCAGGGCTGGTGCTCTATTCACTGTGCCACCTAGCCACCCCTCAAATATTCATTTATTAATCACCTACTATTTGTTAGTCACTACATGCAAGGCTAGAGAGATAAAAAACTGGTAATAGTAAGTACACAAAAATATGGTCTTCCATCCATTTTTAAGATTTTGAGTCCAATAAGTATGTAATTCTTTCTCCTCCCCTTTCCTTAAATCCTTTTCAAAGAAAAAATTCTCTAGGGCACTTATTCAAATCATTATCAGTTCCTGAGGGAGCAAGTGTGTAGTTATCACATGTACCCCTTCATCCTTTCTGTTTTAATCTGCTTTGGAATGACTCACTTATAGTGCAGAGTGAGTTATCAGAAAGTTTGGTATTCTATCCTGGCAGTGGGAGATGCCATGTTAGAAAAAAAAGCATTGATTTTGGAGTCTGAGCACCTAGGTTCAAATGCTTCCCCTGTCACTTACTATCTCTGTGACTCTGGTAAATTGACTTCACCTCAGTTTATTGGGAATCTTTTTTTTTTCTTTAACTGCAAAAACTGCAATTTGTTTTAGCTCTAAAGATATGAAGCTGGATGGACTTGGAATCAAGAAGGTTTGAGTTGAAATCCTACTTCAGGCACTTACCATCTGTGAGACCCCAAGGGGTCACTTAAACTGTCTTAACATCAGTTTCCTCCTCTGAAAAATGGAGATAATAATTCTACCTTCTATGCAGAATCATTTTAAATGTAAAATTAGATAACATAGAAACAATTCTGCAAAATTATCATTGTGTAAAGACTATCTGTCATCATCATCATCATCATCATCATCATCATCATCATCATCATCATCATCATCATCATCGTCATCATCATCTTACTTGACCATGACCCTCATTTCTTCTTTAAATGTTGCCCTACAGAAGAGTGGAGTATGACATACAGATTGAGTCCCAAGAGTGTGCCTGAGCATCCCAAAGTTAAGAGCAAATATGAAAATGAAATTCTCACTATGACCCTGAAATATACATTCATATGTATATATACACATTTATATGCATATAATTTTGTGTGTAGGTATGTATATTCATATATGTATATACATATATATCACACATACATATATTCACACACATACACACTCACACAAACACACATTGAATTCTTAAGTATCAAAATCCCCTCTGGAAATTCAGATATTCACACTGGCATCTTCTTAAAACGTGTAGTATTTGAGAGTTACCTAGATCACTAATTGATAAAGTGACTTGCTCAGGGTCTCATAGCTAGTATATATCAGAAGAGAATTAGAACCCAAATGAAATATCTTCCTGACTCCAAGGCTAGCACTTAGTCTACCATCTCATGCTTCCTCTTGGTATTTGGTAACTGACTTTTTTTTTCTAAATGAATTTATATTTTAAGAGATAATCTTTTAATCCAACTCAAACTTTATTTTTGAGGATCTGCTATGTCTAAGTTGCCCAAATCTTAACAACACATCCTCTATTATGAAGAAATTTTGAATTTTTTTTCATTCTCAATGGGTAAAAATACAATTATGGTAACATACCCATGGTATTTATTTATTTTTTCTTAATTTGAATATTTCAGGTAAACTTCTTGAGGGAAGGGACTATTTTAAATGATTCTTCTTTGGTACTCCAATGTATTGAGCATAGATCCTCCAGAAATATCTATTTAAATGAATTGGATAGTATTGTACAGATGAAATGTGTTTAAATAATTAGTTGTGGGTTGGATTGTTCCCGCAGATAATAATGCATGCCAACGTTCACATCCTGAGCAGTTTTCTATCCAGCACTTCCATATATATTCCATAAAGAACACTCTCCATCCCATATCATGGTGCCTTTCATCTGGACTTTGCCCTTCCAGTGCATCCTGAAGGTTATCCATCGACTTTCACTGCATGAACCCTACCGTTTTCTTTCTGGTATCAAAGGGAATTAGTTGTTATGGATGTACTAGTCCATTGGTCTAGGGAACTCACACTGAGAAAAATCCCTCTAATGTATCAGCTTAGCTACTCATCAACAACTTAGAGAAATAGCTTTTTAGAGGGTAATTGACTTGTCTAGGATAACATGATCAATTTGTGTCATAGGGAGAACTGGAATACAGGCTTTCCTGAGTTAGGATGGTCTGTTATATGCTGTCTCTTATATGATGACTATGCATACACAAGTATTCATGAAGGTGTGCACATGTAAATATATATACATACTTGGATTTACATGCAAACTCATACATGTGTATACATACATTTATATACACCCCTATGTATGTGGATATCTTATAGAACCATATTTCAAAAATATTTATATGTGTGGTGAAACATGGCATTTTCCCATATATGCATTTGGTATACCTTGTTTCTTTTTCCTCCACAATTCCCTCCTATATATACCTGTGGGCATGAAATTTAAAAATGCATGTATGTGCATGAATATGCATAAACGCATATATGTCTGTTTTTCGACACGTATGGCCAGCTAAGTGGGGCAGCGGATAGATCACCTGGCCAAGAGTTAGGAAGGCTCCTCTTTCTGAGTTCAAATTTGGCGTTAGATATGTACTATATATGTGACTCTAGGCAAGTCACTAAAACCTATTTGCCTCAGTTTCCTCATCTGTAAAATGGTCTGGGGAAGGAAAGGACAAATCACTGAAACAATTTCACCATGAAAACCCTAAGTAGGGTAATGAAGAATTGAATATGACTGAAAAGCAGTTTAACACACATAAAGCTACATGGGCATATATGTGTATCATGCATGCACCTATATCTACTGGTAGTGTTTCTAATGCTTAGCTGAGGAATGACTTTTTTTTTTTTTTAACATTTTTTACTTTTGACATTTTTTTAAATCCTCTCCATCTATTACGACATAGCAAACAAAACCAAGGGATATGGCAGAACTCTTTCCATTAATTCTAAGATGAAAAAATCATTTTGTCTTTCCAACAAAAGAGACGGTTGTTACCCAGATGAAAGAAGGAGGTGTAGCCCAGTGTCATTTCTAAACGACACCCTCGATTTGATACATTTTAAAAAAGAGTAAAGCGAAAATGTCCTTTTACTTCCAACCTTCTTTAATTCTTGTAAAGATCCTGGTACAACAGTCACTGAGACCTTTAAAAGAACCAATAAAACATTCATCAAAACAGTCACATTTCAAAAGTGATGGAATAAATAGTTTGATTCATATTTCTATTTTTTAATGACATTTTTACACTTATTTGGAAGATTGAAGAATCTTTTCCATTCAGTCTGCCTTTGAAGCTTCAAAGTCTTCTGGATTTTCTTTAAATCTTGTTTACCCCTTTATAAAAGGCACATATGTGAACAAAATTCTTCTTTCCATCAAGGAACATTGCAATGATATTTCTTTTAAGAGGAGAAAAGAGGAAAACATCAACCTGTAAATGGAAAAATGACAAAAAAGTTTCATAAATTCCAGTAGATGTAAACATGTGTATAGACATATGTACACATTTACGCACATATGTATACATGTGCATTTATGTGTATTGCATTATATGTGTATGGACACATTATATATATATATATATATATATATATATATATATATATACACATAAATATACATGCCTGCCTCTTTTGATGGATATTTGTGTATATAAATAAATATGAACATATTTATTTAAACACATTATCTGACTTTCCCCTCCATCTTAATCTCCTCTTCATACCCCTGAGTAAACATTACAAGATAATCAGAGGAGGCAGAGGCAGGCTGGGAAGGCGTGGGTGTGGCCGGCAGAGGCAGGCCTGGAAGCAGCCTGATCAACTCAGAGGGCAAGTCTTCCCACCAACCACAAGGGCCACTACCAGGCCTATCACCAAAGGGCTGGGACTGGAAAGAACAAGGTAAGAAGCAAATACAGGGGCCCCTGTCCTGGACAGCAAACACTCCTGGAGCTACCACTTCATAGCCCAGAAATAAAAAAAAAAAAAGCCCCTTCAGGATGACAGAGTGAACCTCACTTGCTCCAAACCCCCCCTCTGACCCTGAAAACATAGTAACTCGCCCCAGGGCAAAACCCTCTACAGTAAAGGCTTGGAATCCTAGAGGAAGGGCGTGGCTAGGACAGGGCCTCAAAATGGGTAGACAGCAGACTACAAAGATAAAGACTCTGGAGTCCTCCTATCCTCAGAGGGAGGAGCCAACCTCAGAGGGAGACAATGTGGACTCCACACCCAAAGCTGAAACTTCAACAGGGAATGGGTCCCAAGCACAGAAGGCTCTCCTAGATGAGATCAAAAGGAACTTTGAAAACAAAATGAGAGAGATAGAAGACAAAATGAATAATTCTCTCAAAACCAAAATAGCAGAATTAGAAAAACATTATAATGAGGAAAACATCTCTCTAAAAAGAAAAGTGTATGATAAGATAATCAGAGGAAAGTACGGCTATCAGCTTTCATATCATGATCATATTCTCATGAATGTAAGGTCAGAGCTGTAACTAGTGTGAGCTGATCAGGACTTTGTACCTGGGCAGTAGCATTCAAAGAAAACAACAACAACAACAAAAATATAACGCGTAGTATAGATGCAAAGAAGCATCTATAATAAGTGATTTCCTTACTCATTCAAATGAAGCTTTCTTAATTAATTCTTCTATCACTCTTCCATGATAAATAATGCCATGTAGCTGATTTAGAACCAGCATCTAAGCCAGGATGTTCTGGGTTCAACTCCAGCCTCAACCATATAATAATTGAGTCTATTGAACAAATCACAGCTCATAGACTTCCTCTGCATCTTATCCCCTTGCCTCATTCTAAGGGACTTCACCAAGTAACAAGTTTCCTCAATCCTCAAGCTATTTAACTGGCATGACATTCTTTTCTACTCCACTTCAGGTTTACTCAGGCATGGTCCTCAATCTTTTTTATGTTAAAAGAATAATTTACTTAACAAGGCTTGATAACCTTGGTAATAAACTTGATCAAAACACCTTGATCTTGCTTTCACCCATAAGTCTTCAACTTTCATGTTCACTAATGAGTGTTCTTTACCTGATCACAAACATTTATCTTTATATAGCCACCTATGACTTATTTCTAAAACTATTCTTAATTGTCACCATTAGGTCCATCCCTCTATCTATGTGTACTCTTGCAAACTGTTATCCCTGCCTTCAATCTATTCCCTTCTTAATCTTGACCTTTTGGTGAATGTCAAACTTCACAATATAATCATTTGTGGTAGACTAAGGTTTGAACCACTGCTCTTATAGTGCCTCAGTTTGTTCATCTGTGAAATGGAGATAAGAACATTTTCCTGTCTGTCTGCCAGGGATGTCATATGGAAATAACTTTTAAACTTTTAAAGTTTGAAGTAACAATTAAAGCAGTAAAATTTGGTAAATATTTATGAGTTTTTGTTGCTGTTCATACCACTTTACCACTTAGATTTTCTTTTTCCCCTCTTCCCAACCTAATTAAACTTCACCTGTCTCTTAAAGTTAAAAATGAGTGTGCTTCATAGAAAGCCAGAATAGATTAATCAAGAAGAGGTCATGCCACTGTCTCGTGTTGAAGGTACACAAAAAACTCTCATGGAGCTGTTGAATTTCTCCTCTTATATAGAAAAAGCAAAATAAGAAACTAAAGCAGAATAAGAATTTATTTAGAAGAAGGAGAAGTAGGAGGAAAGAAAGAAAAACACAGAGAAGAAAAACAGAAAGGTAAGGAGAGAGAGTGGGGAAGGGAGAGAGAGACAGAGACAGAGAAAGAGACAGAGAGAGAGACAGAGAGAGAAACAGAGAGACAGAGAGAGAGAGAGAGAGAGAGAGAGAGAGAGAGAGAGAGAGAGAGAGAGAGAGAGAGAGAGAGAGAATCATATTTAGAGAATGAATCTAGTCACATTGACAGGTAATAATTTGTTTTGTAGTCTTAAATTTCTCACTTGAGGAAAAAAAAACATTGAACTTAAAATAGAGACTTGCATTCTATTTTTTAAACAATTAACATACAAGCCAATCTTAAAAATAATGTAAAATACATAGCTATAAAATGATCCTTAAAATAATGTGAATATGTTGAATGGTCTTGTTTTTGTGGATCAAAAATTCTCAAAATACTGTATCTTCTGTGATACTAGAACTCATAATTTTAAAAAATCCTCTATTATTGTACCATAAGGAATAAGAAAATGTAAGTTTCAGAGAAAACAGGGAAGAACTCCATGAAGTGATATAAGTTGAAGTGAGCATACCTAGGAGAACAATTTCTATAGTAATAACATTCTAGAGACAAAAGACTTTGAAAGAATTTTGAACAATCAATTTTTGTAATGATAAACCACAAGTCCAAAAGTAAGATGATGAAACACATTGCTCACCTCCTGCCACAGATGTGATTAATAAAATGCAGAAAATGACATATTTTCAGACATGGACAATGTAGAACTTTTATTTGCACCATGCATGTATGTGTGCATTGTGGGCTTTCTTTTTCTTAATGTGATGAAAGGAGAGAGATGCGGAAAGAACAAATTCAAAAGAGCAAAAAAAAAAAAGAAAGATAAGTTGTTGAGACCTGAATTGATATATCTCCCCAGATACTTATTAGCTGTGTGACCATGGCTGATTCACTTAGTCTTTCTGAAACTCAATTTCCTTACCTGTGAAATGGGATTAAGATACCTGCATTGTTTAAATTGTAAAGTTATTGTAAAGATCGAATGAGATTCTACATTTAAAAAGCGTTATAAATATATAAAGCACTCTCTAAGTGTCAGTAATAATTATCATACAGAATATTCAATCTGCCTCCCTCATTTCACACTCAGATGAAGGGCATTACCTGAGGTCACCCCATTAGTTACAATAAGTAAATGAGAACCTTTATTCCTAATGACATATTTCTTCCACTGCTATACCATACTGTCTCCCAAATTTTCCTGAAACCAACCAATTTATCTCTTTCCTTCTGGAATTGTCATTCTTCAGAGTTGTCATTTTCTGTGCATAAGCCACCTCCAAGTTTCACCTTCTTTGGCCCTAAGTGGAAAGCATGATGCCACTGGCATAGGGACTTTTCTTTCCAGTGTATTATTTTCAAGCTGGCATGAAGCAAATCTTTCCTCCTGGTATATTTGTGGTATATTTCTGGCACTGCAATCAGCAAGGGGGCACATAACTGACTCTTAACAATGGCAGCTTAATGGGTTTATTTGCTCATCCCGTCTGAATTTATAATAATATTGAAGGAAGGAACCGATGGCTGATTATGTTAATAATAATTCCTATAATAAGCATCTAATCGGCTGCCATGAGAGATAGATGTGACTAGGTCTCTATGGCAACAAACCACTCTGGCAGATTCTGTTTTTGGTCTTTCAGTGTCCTTTTAAATCTTTAGGAACTGATTTTCTTTCTCTTCTACCCACCCTCTTCATTTGCACATACTTAATTTTGCATTTGTTGCTTTACTGAGGGAGTACTGTTTGGTGCTTCAGATGAACCCTCTTGATCATTTCCTCTCATTGGGGACAACTCATGGATGTGCAACAGGATTGTAGAGCCATAGTTTGGATGTTCCATGGTCTGTACTGCTTGTCTTATTTCTAGAATATATCATTGACTTTGCCTGAGGCCTTTTGCTGGTGCTCTGAAGGAAGGCTGAAGGATATAATTTCCCTGTGATTTGCTGGAGGAGTTGCCATTTAGCTATCTCCTCTAATTGGTATGAATTCCTAAAGTCACTTTCCTTTTAACCTAATGAGTTATTAGCTCAAAGCAGACATAAGGGAAATGAGTTGAAAAAAATCTTTGTGTTTCAGTGAGCAGAATGTTGGAATGAATTCTCTCTTTAGCTCCAACTCTTGGCAACTCTGGTTTTCTTCAAGACTGGTCTGAAGTGAACCCTTCTACATGAGGAATTTTCTGATCCCTGCCATGAATCACCTGCTAGTGACCTCCTTTACAAAAGTACCTTACCTTCCTTTTGCATACATTGTGTAGATACTTATATATCTCCATATTGCCTCCCCATTAGAGTGTAAACTCCTTGAGGTCGAGGGTTGTTTTTGCTATCTCTCCCTTTTTTATAGCCATAATTAAGCACTTACTAGTACATAGTAAGTGCTTAATAATTGTCAGCTTGGTAGATCTTCAATCCAAGGACCTGGGTTCCTCTACTCCCTCTTTGACCCTCAGCCAACCACGTCCTGCTCTGAGTCAGTTTTCTCATCATTATTATGGTTTAGACAAAATGAACTCTAAGGTTCTTTTTAGCTTTAAATATATATACTCCTATTAAGTGACTTGCCCAAGGTCACAGAGGTACTAACAGTAGCCAACAAAACATTCAAATGCAGAGAAATGATCCTATCCTAAGACTTTAATAAATAAATGAAAATGTGAGCTTCTTTAGAAGGGACTCTTTGACAAGTACCAGGTTACAGATTCAACTGCACTGCAAAGAGTAGCTGGGTCAGAAGGAACCACTGAACTTGTATTCAAGGAACTGGGCTAAAATCTGCCTCTGCTATTAGTTGAGTTTAGTTAAGGAAGAAAATGACACCTTTAACTTAGAATTGGGCAAGGTAAAACCAGCAAAATGATAAGAGATCAAGAATTAATAAATAAAATTAGAATAATGGAAAAGTAGAAGAGAAAGTCAAACTTCTTACAAGAAAAACAATGGAATTGGACAATAGATCAAGTAGAGAGAAGAAAAATAATTAGAATAACTGAAAGTTATAATAAAAATAATGTTTTTTAATTTATTTTTATGTTTATTTTTAGTTTACAACATTCATTTCCACAAGATTTGAGTTACAAATTTTCTCCCCATCTTTCCCATACTCACCACCCCAAAGCAGCAAGCTCACTAAATACCCCCTCCCCCACTCTCCCTCTGACTTTCTGGTAGGGCAAGAGGAACCTCCATACCCCAGTGCCTGTATATCTTATTTCCCAGTTGATGTAAAGTAATAATATTAATGATAATGATGATGATGATGATGATGATGATGATGATGATTTTTTAAACATTTGATTTTAAAACTTTGAATTCCAGATTCTTTCCCTTCTTCCTTCATCACCCATCTTTAGTGGGAAGATAAGCAATTCAATATTGGTTGTACATGTGTAGTTACACAAAACATTTCCATAGTAGATATTTTGTGAAAGACTGACTATATTTCCCTTCATCCTATCCCATTCCCCACTTATTCTATTTTCTACTTTGACCCTGTCCCTTTTCAGAAGTATGTGCTTCTAACTACCCTCCCTTCCGATTCTGGCCTTCCCTCTATCATCCCCCCTCTCGTTCCCTCCTCCCCCCCGCCCCCACTTTCCTGTAGGGTAAGATATCCAATTTAGTGTGAATGTTATTCCCTCCTTAAGCCAACTTCAATAAGAGTAAGGTCTGAAGTGAAAGGCCATTCTCTTTGGCCTTCCTGTTCTCTGTCTCTACTGTAACAGTATTCCCTTGCCTCTTTTATATGAGATAATTTACCCTATTCTGTCTTTCTTTATCTCCTCTCATTATATTCCTCTCTTACCTCTTAATTTTATTTTTTAAGTATCATCCCTTCCTTTTCAATTGATCCTGTGCCCTCTGTCTATGCATACTTGTACACATGTATACACAGACTCACATATGTATTCATACTCACATATACCCTCCTATATAAACATATATCTGTATGTATACATATATATGTATATACATGCATTTATATTACCTTCAACTATCCTCATACTGAGAAAAGTTTCATTAAATTACAATTATCATTTTTCTATGTATGAATGTAAATAGTTCAACTTTTATAAGTTCCTTATTTCTTTTCCCTATTTGCCTTCTCATTCTTCCCTTACTTCTTTTATTTGAATGTTCCATTTGCTCCAATCTAATTCTGAAGGAATTATTCTCTTCAGTGAGCTTTTCAAATTCCTTTTCCATCAGGCAAATTTGGCTTTTTAAGTCATTCTTCTCCTCATTGGCTTTTTGGGCCTCTTTTACCATTTGTGTTGGTCTATTTTTAAGATGTTATTTTCTTCAGTGAGGTTCTCTTTTCATGATTTTCTTGCATCATGCTCATTTATCTTTCTTATTTTTCCTTTACTTCTCTTGCTTGATTTTAAAAATCCCTCTTGATATCCTCCATGGCCTGTAACCAATTCATATTTTTCTTGGAAACTTTTGGTACAGGAGTTCTGACTTCATTGTCTTCCTCCCATTCCATGCTTTGATGCTTTTTGTCCCCAAAAAGGAAT
>NW_027185804.1:15307753-15312081 GCF_028583685.1 Petaurus breviceps papuanus
GTTGGATCAGTTCACAGTTCTACCAACAGGGCATTTAGTGTCCCAATTTTCCCACATCCTCTCCAACATTTATCAATTTCCTTTTATGTCATTTTATACAGTCTAATAGTTATAAGGATGCACTGCAAAGTTGTTTTAATTTGCATATATCTAATCAGTAGTGATTTAGAACATTTTAAAATGGCTAGATAGTTTTGATTTCTTCATCTGAAAACTGACTGCTTATATTTTTTGACCATTTATCAGTTGAGGAATGACTTCTATTCTTATAAATTTGACTCAGTTTGAGAAATGAGACTTTTATCAGAGACACTTGATGTATTTTTGTCAGCTTTCTGCTTTCCTTCTAATCTTGATTGCATTGGTTTTGTTTCTGCAAAATCTTAATTTGATATAATCAAAATAATCCATTTAATATCCTGTAATGTTTTCTATCTTCTTTGGTTATAAATTCCTCCCTTATCCATAGATCTGACAGGTAAACAATTCCCTGTTCCCCTAATTTGCCCATGGTATCAACGTTTATGTCTAAATCATGCAACCATTTTGACCTTATTTTTGTATATGGTGTGAGATGTTTTTCTATACCTAGTTTCTACCAAACTATTTTCCAGTTTTCCCAGCAGTTTTTGTCAAATAGTGAGTTCCTGTCCAAAATCCCTCCTATCAAAGAGCCTATTCCCTAATGAGTGAAACAACATGCAAACAAGTATGTACAAACAGATTAAAAAGAGGATAAAATAGAGTTGATCAAAAGAGGGAATGAACCATCATGAACAAAGATCATTGTCATGTTGTCATTGTCAAATTGGTGAAAGAGCACCATACTTAGAGTCAGTTGAATTCAGTTTAGACAACTACCTCAGACTAGTTAAATAGCCTTGGAAAAATTGATAATTTTTTCTGCTTTAATTTTTTTCATCTATCAGATGTTAGTGACTTATAAGATCATAGACTCACTGATGGAAAATATATTAGAGGTCATTAAATCTAATCCCATCATTTTTCCAATAAGGAAACTGAGACTTACAGGGTTTAGATGGTTTGGCTAAAGTTACATAAATAGTAAATATAAATTTGAACCCACTGGAACCCAAACCATCTAACTACAAACACAGTACTTTTTCTATCATATATAGTAGCTTATTTAGTTACTCCACAGACATCTTTATTATAGAATTGGTATTGTATAGCTACAAGGAAGCATGCAGACCACCTGTTCAGCTTCCTTCTATTAGAAATTATACAGTCAAATCCAAGAGATATTAAGTGACTTAACAAGGCCATAAAGCCAGTTAATGGCAGAACAAGGACTAGAATCTAGACCTCCTGTCCAGTTTAGTGTTATTTAAAAACATTTTGTGGCATATAATAAAAATGTGAGCATAGAAGCACAATGGATCTGGTTTATAATTCTAGATTCAAACTTAAGGCAATCTTGGGGGAAAAAAAAGAAAAACAATTAAGAGGATGAATATTTCCATATGTGAAAAGTCAGGGTAATTTGCTTAAAACAAGAAATACAAACAAAATGGTAACATAGAGGCATCTTTGCACAAACGTGATGGCAAGAAAATATACAGACCTTTATATCTTCACTGTACCCTCATCAGGTTATTTTGAATCCTAATTAAGAGAATACCTGGGGAAGTATACACACTTCAGTCATTCAGCTGCCCATCAGGTCTAAGTTGTTCAGGCTCTTCAATTTCTCCTCCTTCATGAAACTTTTCCTCCTGTTGTAGAAAAAAAGTAAAAAAAAAAAATGGCATTCTTTGCTCTACGTTCAGACTCTATAAATTCTTTCTTTGGAGGTGGACAGAATTTTCTATTATGGGTCATTTGTAATCATCTTTGATCATTATATTGCTGAGAATAGCTCAGTTATTCGCAGTTGATCATCATACAATACTGCTGTTAGTGTGTATACAGTGTTCTTCTGGTTCTGCTCACTTTATTTAGCATTAGTTCATGTAAGTCCAAAGGAGTGGCTGCTCATTTCCACCTCTGTGAAATTATATCATGTCTGCTTTATGTGTGCCTTACAATTATAGATTTATAGTTATAGATTTTATATTTATATATGTATAGTTATAGAAATATATTTCTTATATATTTATATATGTACTTATATATAACATATAAATATATAACTATTTTTATATGTAATTATATATTTTATATATTTATTTATAGTTATATGTTTTGAATATGCTTATAAACATTGGAACCCCTGCCAGAACATAAGCCCCTTGATGGCAGGAATTGTTCCACTTTTATCTTTATATCCCCAGCACCTAGCACCGAGCCTAGCATACAATTGTCACTTAATAAGAGTTTGCTTCTTTGGTTGTTTGATCTTACTCCACCTGCACTGCAAAATTGCATATAAATTTCATGTTTGACATAGTGATCCCAGGCTTGATCAACATTCTCATCCTCCATAAAGTCTTTCATGTGCAAGAATAGCATCACGTTACACAATGCCTTAGAATGTCCAACCGAAGGACGGACAATTTTTATTTGCCTTCTTTGCTGGTTTTCAAAACAATCAGCATTTCAATATGGTGAGCTATGTCCACACCTTTTTAAATGGAACCACTTATTGATGGTATGTTTATTGCATTTTTTTAAACAGTGTTGTTAAGGAAACTGTTTTCCTCATCACTATTTCTTCCAAACAAATGATTTCACTGCAGTATCTACCTGGTCTCCTCTCAGCCTTGAATGGTCTTAGGCATTCCAAGAAGCAAGATTGAAGACATTAAGTTGTCTTCACTGGTAGGAATCAGCTCAGTGCCCCAGCAAGTCATTATTAGTTGGCCTTTCTGCTTTTTCCTTTCTGTAGCTCTGAATACTTGTACTCAGAATTCATAAAAACCCCCTGAGACATATAAACTCTCTCAAATTGAAGAAATATATTCTGTGATAACATTTCCTTTGATAAAGATGAACTTACTCGAATTCAAGAAATGCTTATTAAAAACCTACTATGTGCAAAACTGTGCTTAATTCTGAGAATATGAAGATAACCTATTCTAAAGAAATTCCTATTCTATATTCACTACTTATATAAATACAAGAATCAGAATATGTTATTCCTCTCAATATGTAAAAACAATCATACATTATAGTGAAGAAGGTGAAACTATTAATCCTCAAATTCTGACTTATAAACATAAGTTTTATATGGAACTGTTATATATTGAACTCATGCCCTGCATATTCTAGCCAAACTAGGCTTCTATTTGTCACAGTTAACATTTCATACACAACTCTACATGTTTCAAGTTATCACTGTTGCTTAGAATTCACTCCCTCTTCATCTTGGAAAAAAACAAAGATAGAGGGGTGGATTTGGAGGCAGGAAGACACAGGATCAAATCCTGCTAAAGTCACTTGTTGGCTATGTGACCTTAGAGAAGAAATTTAACTTCTCTGAAACTCTGTTTTCTCATGTTTAAAATGAGAATAATATTACTCAACAGAGATGTGATAAAGATGAAAAAAGATATCAGTCAAGGGCTATGAAAACCTTAAAGTTCCATATGAATGTCAGTTATAATCTCTGCTTCTCTGAATTCTTACCTTGCTTTAAGGCTAAGGTCAGGTACCACCTCTTCAATGAAACCTTCTCTGATCCTGCATCACTGCAAGTTGGGTGGTCTCACTGCCTCGACTTACCTTGTATTTATTTATACATGTGCTTGTTCTATCCCCAGGAGAATGTAAGATTCTTGAAGGCCATAGCTTATTTTCATTTATTTTCTCTGTATTTGCCATCCTTGTGCATAGTAGTCCCTTAGAAAACAAGTCATTTGTGTTTAATAATAAGGCATTTATTTAACATTTTCCAAAAGGCAAGTTTAAAGACTCTAAAGCCTTTTGCTACTCTCTGAATTCAGAGATGTTTTTTCTCCTTAGGATTACTTCTACTTAATCAATTTAGATTCCCATCCATTTCATTCTTTGCCTTTAAACATTTTCCTAGTGCATCTTTATTGATTTCTTCCTCAAAATTGAGTCTCCCTGAAATCCTAGGGCCTCCAGGCCTTTAGTATCTGAGAAAATGTAAATGGCATATAACATATCTGAGACATGGATTTACTCCTATTTGCTCTATCACCCACCTACTATCAGCAAATGATAAATTAATCCAACAAGGTCTAACTGAGCCCAGCCATTTCCTTCCTTTGATTCACCTGCCCTTTGGAAACTTGTATTTAAAAAAAATCTCATTTATTTGGTTAATAATAATAGTTAGAACTAATATAGCATTTTAACCTTTGCATCTCTCTCTCTCTCTCTCTCTCTCTCTCTCTCTCTCT
>NW_027185804.1:15312181-15312797 GCF_028583685.1 Petaurus breviceps papuanus
TTCTCCGCGCCTCTGTTTATCTATCTACCTATTTATCTGTCTGTCTTATTTGATTGTCACAACAACCTTGTGGGATAAGTGCTATTATTATCCCCATTTTACAGAAAAGGAAACTAAGACTGAGAGAGATTAAGACATATACCTGATGCCACACAGCCAATGCCTGAGGGAGGTTCTGTGCTCAGGTTATTTTGACTCCATTTCTGGCTCTCTATGTATTATATCACCCAGATGCTTATAGCATAATCAATCCTTTCAAAAGGATCTCCCAAATTAACTCTAAATTTTAATCCTCTTTTATCCATGATTAAAGACACCATGATCATTTAAATAATTAAACTGAGCTTTGGAATCGATAGAGAATGGATGGCACTAAGTAATTCGAGATGACAGAACCTTCTGTCTTCAAAGAAACAGAGCTGGGCGTGGGTGTTTTAAAAGCACACCTCACTAAGTGTCAAAGCTGGTGAATTCAGAAGGGGAGGGAGAGAGAAAAAGAGACATATAGGTGAGGAGGGGGAGAGAGAGAGAGAGAGAGAGAGAGAGAGAGAGAGAGAGAGAGAGAGAGAGAGAGAGAGAGAGAGAGAGAGAGAGAGAGAGAGAGAGAGAGAGAGAG
>NW_027185804.1:15312807-15320665 GCF_028583685.1 Petaurus breviceps papuanus
GAGAGAGAGAGAGAGAGAGAGAGAGAGAGAGAGAGAGAGAGAGAGAGGTATTTTTTTGTTTTCTGTGCATAGAATAAGATGCCTATATTTTCATTGTAGGAATGGCACCTAACAAACAGTTTAATATCTTCTCATGGAATCAGTGTACTGTCCTGGACATTTCAAGCACAGACTCATTTTAAGTAATGAAATTATTTTGCTTTTACCTTTGCCAGTGGAGATGAGATGACTGCCATCTGCACAGAAATTCCCACAAGTCATAGCGTGTAGCTAAACTTAGTGGTGCCAGCTGGAATTTGTTCTTGGGCATAATAACCTTAATATTATAATACTTCTTTTGATGGGCAAATGATACTATAGGAGCGATCAACCTTTCCCTGGTGGTCTAAGACCTGACAATATTTCTACTTCCTTGCCCATTGCTGGATAAACAAATTACGAGAATGGAAATTCCTGGCCACTGCTGCCAATATCAAACACCACTTTATCCCAACAAAGTGGAGGCTTATGGGTACTGTTTTATTAATCGTTCGTAAAAAGTGCTTTACCCTTTGAACCAGAACTGGAATGTTGCAATAAGCTGAGGAGGAGAGAAGTTTCTTGTTAATGTTTCTTCATGAATAATGCAGGAGAGTTGATTCCTTCTTTGCCTGAAATAAGCAGGAAAGGATTCAAGTGTTAAGATGAAAGCAGCAGAATCAAAGAGGTCAATTAATTCTTGTCTTCTCTTTAAATGACCTCAAATAACTGTTGAGGGCCCGAGTGTGAAGTGATTCAAGTTGTGTCTTCAATGCTTTTGTGGTGTTATTTCCCTGCCTTCTTCATTCCCTGCATTTGAAAAGAGGAAAACATGAGCTGATACTCTTCCTCAATCATTTATTATGTGTGTCACTAAGCAAATCATTTAACTTTTCTGAACCTCAGTTTCCCAATCATGAAGAATGAAATAGCAATGATAGCTAACATTTATATAGAGATTACTGTGCCAGAAACTTGCTATGTGCTTTACATTTCTCCCATTTGATCCTCACAACTGCCCTGTGGGGTAGGTACAATCATTATTCTAATTTTACAGATGATAAAATTGAGGCAAATAGAGGTAAGTGGCCCAAGGGTCACACAGCCAGTATCTGAGACCAGATTTTAAAATAGGCTTTACTGAATCTAGATCTGTTTTTTTTTTCTTTTGGTCTTGTTTTGTTTTTACCCTCCACTGTGCCATCTACCTTATAGAGTTGTGTTGAGAATCAAAGAAAATGGTATAGAAAACACTTTGTAAACCTCAAGTACCATATAAATAAAACTGGGGCCCTGGCCACGAGTCCTCGGAGTATACTTATCGACCATGTTTCCTTTCAGCCTACTTGGTTTCAATTACATTGCCTCATGCTCAGTATCCCTGGAGGTCACTCCTACCAACTCTTTCCTGCTTCTTTTTTGTGTTGTCTTCCTATTAGATTCTAAGCTCCTTGAGGGCAGGAATTATTTATTTCCTCAACACTAGGTACCTACCACCTAGTAGCTACCTAATAAGCATTTACTGTAATGTAGTGTATGTATGCTTGGTAAAGATGTTTCTGGAAATGCCCGGTGTCTGGGAGTGAAGGGGCCCACTGGCTCTCTGCTCTAGAATATGTATGGGAATGCTGTTTCTACTAATCAATTTGCTTTTTCAGTCAGCAGCTAAGAAAGAAATGGGTGCATACACAAGAAGCATGCCTCTTTTTTGTCTAGAGATGTTCTTGTAAAGAGTCAAGGACTATGCCTTGGCAAGTTTCTAGATAAGAAGAGAAAGCTATCTCTAGTGTCCTACTTTCCAGGCCCCTGTTGTTACATCTGTCCCTTTGTGTCTATGCCTTGCTGCCTGTTTAAATGGAATTTGAAGTTTGGGATTCCCAGGTCTAGTAAAAGGGGACACAGAGCATAGCTAAACAGAATCAGCAGAATAATGTGAAAGAAAGCGCTTTTATTGACAGGAAATATTCAAAATTAAAAGGTGCAGTCAGAGACCAAAGGAAAAACAACAAAACAAAATGGTTGACTGGGGTTTCCGGCATAGCATCAGGCATGCTAAAGATGGTAAAAGCTGGTGAGTTTTTATAGGTTTTTTATCTTTTGCTTAAACAGAACCTGGCATTGGGGTGGGCAGATATAAGGAGTCTGGAATTCTGGATTGTTACTTATTCATGCCAAGGGGAAATGGGGGCTGGTTGATGTTCAAAACCCCAGTACTGAGAAAGGGACTTTCGGCCATTATTTCCTCTCTTGCCTTGAGAGGTATTGATTCAAGGGATTTAATCTACTCCAGTGTTTCTTTGTTTATCAGAATAGAGAGGCATCTGAAATCTTTACACTAGTTTAGTATTTTAGAGAGAATAAAGTTATGATCTTGGACAATGTGAAATGTGAGGAGACTAACAGAGGTTAGGGACTGAGTACATGCCAAAATTTCCCTCCAATGTGTCCTTCTGGAGGAAGTAAACTGAAGATTCGGTGCAGCAGGAGACAGAGAACTCACCTTTTGTTGGAAGCCACTTATTCACTGTAATTGCTTAGTCAGTTATATCTATCTCTTCCTGTGCTCTGGATCATAGCACACCAGGTACTTCTCTCCTCCACTATCTCCCAAAGTCTAAGGACATGTTTGTTGCTTCCATGACACTATCTATCCAAATCATCCCATGCAGTCCCTTTTTTTTTTCCTTTTGCCTTTCCTCAACATCAGGGTCTTTTCCAATGAGTCTCATCTTCTCATTAGGTGGCCAAAGTATTTAAGCTTCAACTTCAGTATTTGACCTTTCAGTGAATAGACAATTAATTTCCTGATTCTTTAAATCAAGACTGATTTGATCTCCTTGACATTCAAGGGGACTCTCAAAAATCTTCTTCAGCCCCACGGTTTGAAGTGATCAATTTGATGGTGCTTAGCTTTCCTTATAGTTCAACTCATAGCCAAAATTGGTATTGGAAAAACGTAGCTTAGACTATACAGATCTTTGTTGGCAAGGTGATGTTTCTGCTTTTTAGCATGCAATCCAGATTTGTCATAGGGACCAAGTATCTTTTCATTTCATGGCTGCATTCACCGTCTTCAGTGATCTTTAAGCACAAGAATATAAAACCTCACATTACTTCCATTTCTTCTCCTTCTGTTTGCCAAGAAGTGAGGGGACCAGTTGCCAAGATCTGAGTTTTTTTTTATTTTTTTTTTATGTTAAGCTTCCAGCCAGTTTGTATATTCACCTCTTTCACCCTCATCAAGAGCTTGCTTAATTCCTCTTCATTTTCTAAAATCAGAGTAGTATTATCTATAAATCTGAATCTCTTGGGTATCTTCCCAACAGCCTTAATTCTATCTTTTGATTCATCCAGTCCAACATTTCACATAATATACTCTGCATATAGTTAACTAAATGAGGCGACAATATCCGGCCTTTTACTCATTTTTCAATCTTAAATTAGATAGTTCTATATTCGGTTCCAATTGTTGCTTCTTGGCCCTCATACGGGTTCCTCAGGAGACAAGTAATGTGATCTGGTACTCTACTCTCTTTGAGGACTTGCCACATTTTGTTGTAATTCAGACAAAGGCTTTAGTGTAGTTAATGAAATAGAAGTAGATTTCCTTTTTTTTTTTCCTGAAACCCCTTTGCATTCTCCATAATACAGCAATTTGGTCTCTAGCTCCTTTGCTTCTTTGAAAACCAGCCTCCTCTTCTGGTAGTTCTTGGTTCCCATTGAAGAAACCTAGCTTGCAGAGTCTTAAAAATAACCTTGCTGACATGAGGAATGAGCACAATGGTTCAGTAATTTGAGCATTCCTTGGCATTGCTCTTCCTTAGGACTGGGCCATATACTAATATTTTCCAATCCAGTGACCACTGTTGACTTTTCCAAACTTGCTGGCATATTGAGTGCAATACTTTAGCCAAAGTTTTTTAAAAAGGATTCTAAATAGCTTGACTGTGATTCCATCCATAGATTCCGTCACCTCCACCTGCCTTATTAATAGCAATGCTTCCTAAGTCTCACGTGACTTCATTTTCCAGGATGTGTGGCTCTAGCCTTGTATAGTTTTAGTGGAGAGAGCAGAGCACTGGGTCTAGAGTCAGGAAGACCAGTGTTTGAATCCAATCTTAAAGAGTTACTAGATATGTGACCCTGGGAAAGCTATTTAATCTCTGTTTACACCTGTTTCTTCAACTGTGAAATGAAGAAAATATCATACACCTTTACTTGAATGGTTGTTGTGAGGACCAAATAATATAATATTTGTAAAGCAATTAACTCAGTGCCTAGTCTTAGTAGTCTCTATATAAGGGCTTATTCCTTTCCCCTATCATTGAATGAGGCAGTAAAGGAGATTGTGTGCCTCTGGGTTTGGGGGGAAATTGTTTGTATTTCTCACCATATCTCCTCCAAAAATATCCTTTTGTAAGAGCTACTTCTTGTTAATTGTATAAATGAATCTGGAACATTAATCACTGTAGGGCATTGGTGATATAAGGGAGATACTGACTACAACTGACACTTGATACTGGGAACAATACGATGGAAAAAAAAGAGAGACTTTTCATTTCATCCTTGCATTTCCCAATACCAAGCCAGTATCAGAGCTTGAGTTAATTGAAATTCCCTCTATCCTTTCTGTAGTTCAGAAATCATTTGCTTTGGGAATTCATAAAAGATTTAGTAAATCATATTCAATGTCTGGAATGATGTGATTGTGTTCAAGGCAGAGTGTTGTTGCCTCCTCATTTCAGGATACCCAGTTTCCACTCCTGTTCTGCCCTAGTTATCGGGAGATAATAGTAAGTCATTTGGTGTCTCAGGCTTCACTTTACTCATAGGAGGACTGAGCTAGATCAGGGCACTGAAACCTCCATGAAGATGATGATGTTGTTCAGGGAGGGATTTCAGCGAGTCTGTAGACTGGATGGAGAAAACATTACATCTTGATTTTCACTAAGCTCTCACTGAAATGGAGCCTTTCTTTCCATTGTGAATGTAAGGAAAAAAATATTTTTCTAAGAAGGGGTCCAAAGTTTTACCAAAAGTATCTGTGACCGCCAAATGGGTAAGACCCTGTAGACTGGATAATCTCTGACTCCCATTTAAGCTCTAACAGTCCATGTTCTAAGGTCCATTCTGGCTTTGAGGTGGCATGTTCTATGACCCTGTCCATAGATGTCATTCTATGATCTAACACTCCTTCTTGCTTTGAGATTCTATGTCCTATGTTTTAGGGGCTCTTCCAGTTCTGACATTCTGTATTGTTATTTGATTTTGTACTTTCATGCTCTTGCTTACTATAAGTGTGAGACTTAGGATAATTACAGAATCAAAGAAATTTCAATTTAATCCAATATACATTAATTAAGCACCTACTACTTACCAGGTAGTAAGCTAAGTGTCTTGTATAGTCAGTCCCTTCTCTCAAGGAGTTTATAGTATAATGAGTAGGGACAAAACATAAAAGGGGGGGGGGAGTAACAGGAAGGAACATCTTGTTGGATGGAGCTGAAATCAGGAAGAGCAGCAGATACAAAGAGGAGAGAAATGTCAGAGGAAAGCTAATCCAATACCCCCTCCCCTTTTGTGTGTCCGACTTTGTAGAGTGAGCCATCCTAAATTTAGAGAGGCAGGAAGGCGTGGGGACCCACAAAGGACCTGAAGCAATGAAAGACTTGAATTTGAGCTATACTTCTTATGGTGACTCACTTTTTGACCTCTATGAACATTATTTTTCCACTTTTGCAAAATGGTGGGGGGTGATAATAATTGCAAAGTGTTGAGTAAAGTGCATTATAAACTTTAATGTTGACATAAACACCAGCTATTAATATTCATCACTTAATTATTCCATAATTGCTCCCAGGATATCAGTCTTTCCTCCTGTCAGATCTCAAGCTCTTTGTAAGCCCCTGTAGGAGGTGAATCCTTTGAAGTCTTGGACAGTTCTTGGTGCCTGGCCTGCTTCCTGTAATTTATTTTCATTTGTTTGTTTTGTTTTAAACTGTTTTGAAATTAAGAAAAAAAAAATCTTTGACTGCCCGGCTGTCATGAAATGCAAGGATAAGATGTCAGATTTCTTTCCTGATGTTTGTTTTTGACTATCTGAATGAAAGATGAGGAAGACCATTTTCTTTAAAGTGTAATGGCCATATTAACCTACCACCACAATAAAGTACCTCTTTATGAGGGTCATGGATTTCTGGAAATGTCCAGATGAGAATGGTGATTATGACATAATACCAACAATTCATATTTATAAAACCATTATAGGAATGCCAGTCCTTATCCCAACTTCCATTATCATTAATATGCTATGGGGCATCTGGGGGCAGCTTCAGTTAACTTTGCTTCCAGGTAGATTGATGGGAAACCAGCTGTGGGCCCTTTAGGAAACAGGACTATTTAAGGAAGTTTTAGGCTTTCAGGGGTGAAGTCCTGAGATCTATACAAGTCTCCTAGTCAGCTGCTTTTAACCTCTTTGACCCTTAGCTTTTGTTTGATATGGCTTTTCTTAAATGCTTTTTAACTACCTTGAGACCCACTTTTACTTAAGGGAATTGAAATATGTTACAATAAGGCTATGAGTGATACATTCTCCTATTGGCAAAATCATTACTGGACTGTCCTCCAAGCTGATATCTTGATGCGTAGCCTTCAAAGGACCTAATACGCTTGAATAGAGGCTTGTATATATAAATAGCCTTACCTTAAAGAGATCTTAACTGACAAAACCATGGAGAGAAGATTTTTAAAATTTGAAAATGCTTAAATGATCATCCAAAGCCCCACAGTGGATGGAAATGAACTTCCAAAGGAAGCATCCTGAGAAGCCCATGCAAAATGGATTTGAAGTAACTTTAGAATGTCTTCTGCAGTATTTTTTACTCCAGCTATACCTACAGTAATATATTGAATTACTGGCTTCTTAAATCCATTCTGAATGTGATCTATTATTTTATGTGGGGAGTTACATTATTAAAATTGAAAGACACTTCAAGGCTTTCCTCTATTGCATCTTTCTCCTCAGGCAGACTGGGAGACAAACTGGGCCTCCTTTGGTCTTTCCCCTCCTGTGATTATTCCGCTGGATTGCCTGTATGTGTGTGTTTCTAGGCACATTGCCTCTAAACTGCCTGCTTAAACACTTGCCATAGTTGGTCAAATTCCTCATTTTCCTTTAAGAAAAACAAAGAAAACAAAACAAACAACAACGAAAAACCAAAACCTATTGAGTGTGGTCTTGTGAATTCAGTCATATGGCTCTGTGTTTCCTAACCTGAGCCCAGGATCACCTGGAGAAAAAAAAGTGAAATTAATAAGCTGTCATCCTTCTCAGGTCATTCATACTGTTCCCTTCACCTAACCAGGTTTCTCCGGCCAATGCTAGCAAGAACAGCAGAATACCCATTGGAGAGGAGGAGGCCAGCTGGGCCTACTTAGAGTTTCTTTAGAATGCATAGAAGGACACAGACGTACCCTCTAAATTTTTTTTTTTCCTTTCATGGCATGACCTGAAATATGATCCCTGCCTCACCCTTTTCCATTAAGGTTTTTAGGACCTTTCCCCACTACTCATCACTTTACTTGTCAGGAGGTTTTTCTGTCAAGAAAAGCTATATGGGTGGCTAGGTGGCACAGTGAATAGAGCATTGGCTCTGGAGTCAGGAGGACCTGAGTTCAAATCTGACCTCAGACACTTAACACGTATACACACAAAAAAACTAGCCATGTGACCTTTGGCAAGACACAATTGCCCTACCTTCCCCTCTCCAAAAAAAGCAAAAAAAGAAAGAAAGAAAGAAAGAAAGAAAGAAAGAAAGAAAGAAAGAAAGAAAGAAAGAAA
>NW_027185804.1:15320675-15387146 GCF_028583685.1 Petaurus breviceps papuanus
AAAGAAAGAAAGAAAGAAAGAAAGAAAGAAAGAAAGAAAGAAAGAAAAGCTATGTATGTGTATGTGTTCATTCCTTCAAGTGGGTCCTAACCTTTTTTTTTTCTAGCAGGACTTGCCTGAAGCAAACATGTACAGTTTATCTTTACTCTCCTTCCTATCATTTGAGCCTCTCTGTGTCTATCTCTTGTGTACCTGGTGGGTGACTGTCTCTACCTGTATGTCTCTGCTTATCTGTATGTCTGTCTCTCCATTTCTTTCACTTTTGACATCTCCTGGACTTTCATACGTTATATAGATCCTTCAGAGATCTGTCATTTCTTTAGAAAAATTTACTTTATTCTTATTCTCCCATCATTTAAAATGCTATTTCATAGGACTCCAACCTGGAGACATGAAGGATCACGAAGTCATGGGATCAAATATTTAGAATTTGATGGAAACTTATTTAGTCCTACTCTTCCATTTTTCATTTGAGGAAATGGATGCCCAGGGAAGCTAAGGGACTTGTCCAAGGCTTACAGAGCTAGTCAGGTGGGAAATTCAAAATCAGGTGCATTGTTTGAAAAGTTCTTTCCACTCTACAATACTGCCTGGTGATTCCATCATTATTTTACACAGGAGGAAAACTGAGGCCTAGAAATGGGAAGTGTCTAGTTCAGAACTCATTCAACTGATTGGGGGCTCCACAGGTATTGGGTTCCATGGTCCTTAACTTCTGCTGTGCCTCTCTTACTTTGCCATCTGGTAATTAGTTTTTTCCTGAAGGCTCCAGGCTCTGCTTAGAGATAGTCATGGCTCTCATCTTATGAATGCAAATAAAATACTACCATTGGGTCACAATTACCCTTTCCGTGTAAGAAGGATACATTTTGACAAAGGTTTTCTGGAGACGATATGTCCAAGAGAAATTATGCAATAGTGGAATGTATCCTTTTAGGTGGGTATTTTCAGTCAGTTGGGATCTTTATTGTTTACTTGTAGGCTGCCTTCTATTTTTCTCATTCTTCAGTCAATCAACATTTATTTGCGTACTTACCATGTGTTAAACATCGTGCTAACTACTGAGAATAAGTAGTCCCTTCCCTCAAGATGTTTACCTTTTAAAGGGGACAGCATGTGCACAACTTGAGCTATGAACAAGATATGTACAAAATAGGTGATGAATTATGTGGTATAAGAAGGCATGAATAACTGAGGAGACCAGGACAAGGTCTCCCGGAGAAGGTGGTGGTCCTTGAGCTGAGAATGGAAAGAAACCAGGTCTTCCAAGAAGAGGTCAAGAAGGAGAACATTACAAGCATGGAGGTTAGACAGTACAAAGGTATGGAAATGGAAGATAGATATATAAACAGAAAGCAGACTCATATGGCTGGGAGCTCTGGCACATAGAAGGAAGTAATATAGAAGAAAATGGAGGAGGTAGGAATGGGCTAGGTAGAAAAGAGTTCTCATGCAAAATAGAGAAAGTTAAATATTTCATCCTGAAAGTAATATGGAATTGCTAGAGTTTGATTAGGGCATATAGGTGGCATGTTGGATAGAGAGCCAGGCCTGGAGTTGGGAAAACTTTTCTTTATGCGTTCAAATTTGGCCTTAGACACTCAGTAGTTGTGTTATCCTGGCCAAGTCACTTAACTCTGCCCCAGTTTCCTTATCTGTAAAATGAGCTAGACATGGAAATCGCAAACCACTCCTGTATCTTTGCCACAAAAAAAAAAAAAAAAAACAACAAAACATATGGGATCAGGAAGTGTCGGACATAACTGAAACTGCTGAAAAATAACAAAAAGTTTGGGCCGCAGTGAACTGGTCACACCGATGTCCTAGGAAAATCACTTTCATCAGTGTGTTGGTACCTCACTTGGAGTGAGTAGGAGTTAGAGGCAAGTAGGCAAAAATCAGCTGGACTACAAAAATCAGTAGTCCAAGTCAGAGATGGTAACGGTGTGAACTGAGAAGTTTGTGATGTGGTTCGGGAGCTCAGGGGATTGACAAGAGTTGGATGTATGGAGAATCTCTTGCTATATGATAAATGAGGCCATGGGAGCTCAACATTCCTTAAGGACAGTACAAAGAAAATTTGGTAGGGCCCAGAATAGTTCTATAGGGTATCTCCATAGTTAAATGGTATAACATAGATGATAACCCAGTATGAGAGACTGAGAAAATGTAGACAGATAGTTAGAACCCAGGGACAGTGGTGACCCTAAATCCTAGAAAGTAAAGTGAGTCCATGAGGGAAGGGTGATTAATCAAGCTATATAATATAATAGTCAACATTTTTAAAGCACTTACTATGTGCCAGGAAATATTCTAAGTGATTTATAATTATTAACTCATCTGGTTCTCATGACAACCCTTTGAGGTAGATGCTAATATTATTCCCATTTTACATATGAGGAAATTGAGGCAAATTACAGTTAAGTGACTTCTTAGCAAGTGCCTGAGGCAACATTTGAACTTAGCTATCCTGACTCCAGGAATGGCATTCTATCCAATGGTGCCACCTACCAGCACAAGCTATACATTGACCCCAAAAGTAAAGAGAAATAAATATTTAGGGGGGAAATATACAATAGTATATTTGGCAATTAGGAGACCATAGGTGATTTAGGAGAGACCAGTTTAAATTGATTGATGAGATCAGAAAGCACAATGTGAAGAGTTAAGAAAGGAGTGAGAAAAGTGGAAAAAAAAACAAAGATAGCTTTTTCAAGGAAATTTTTTTTAATTGAGCAGAATGAAAATCTAGTGAGTTTAAAAAGCAGAGAATGAATCAATGGATGGGGAATGATTGAAGAGTGCAACAATAGAAGGAATGATGGTGGGTTAATCTGATGGAGAAGGGAAGATGTGTAGATAGATGTCTTGAGTGGGACATCAATCTTGTCACTTGAGAATGGAGAGGAGACATTTGGACATAATGTTAAGGGGTTGTAACGTGATGAAAGCAGAAGGAGGAAATCATAGGGGAATGGTCTCAATTTTCTCAGTAAAGTATGAAACAAGGTCTTTGGGGTGGGAGTTCTGAAAGGGGAGTCTATTGTTGCTTGAATATTTTTCCTGAGGAGGTGACTAAATTATGAAACTTCAGCCATTTTGTATACCCAGAATCCTATGCTCATCGGGCCTCTGTTTCCTTTTCTGTAAATTAAGATTAATTTTCACACTTTGAACTTGACGGTGTTGCTGTGGGAATCAAGCATTAGTGTGGAGTTTTTTATGTGGATTGTACAAGGTCACAATTATAAAGCTACATTCACAGTGTTTGTACTATACAAAATACTATACAATTATAAAGCTGCATTCATAGTGTTTCCTTCAGCTAACCAGGTTTCTCCAGGCAATGCTAGCAAGAACAATAGCACACACATTGGAGAGGAGGAGGCCAGCTGGGCCTACTTAGAGTCTCTTTAGAATGGATAGAAGGGCACAGATGGACCCTCTAAATTTGTTTTTGTTGAGGAGGAGTTTGAGGCAAGTAGGCAAAAATTGGCTGTTGCAGTAGTCCAAGTCTGAGATGGTAATGGTGTGAACTGAGAAGTGTTTGATGTGGTTCTGGAGCTCAAGGGATTGACATGAGTTGGATGTATGGAGAATCCCTTGCAAGATGATAAATGAGGCCATGGGAGCTCAAGCCTTGAAGTGCCTTGAAGCTGTTATTGGTGCAAAGAACATGACAGTTGGTGTCCAGGAACTTGTACCTAGTATAAAGAGACTAACTGGACATATGGTTCTGGAAAGGTCACTTCATTTCTCCAAGGCTATTTCACCATCTGTACTAATGCATTCCATACTGCATGGGGAACTGACGTAGTAGTAGTAGTAGTAGTAGTAGTAGTAGTAGTAGTAGTAGTAGTAGTAGTAGTAGTAGTAATAGTAGTACTAGTAGTAGCAGTAGTAGTGGTAGTAGCGGTAGTAGTAGTAGTAGTAATAGTAACACTAGTAGTAGCAGTAGTAGTAGTAGCAGTAGTAGTAGTAGTAGAAGAAATAATAATAATAGCTAACATCTATATAGCATTTACTAGAGGAGCTCAGTGTCATGACCCCGCTTACCTAAGTAGTAGATACAGCCAAGTTGTGAATGAAACCTATGCCATTTTATCTCCGGAGCTAAAACTGCTTTCATTTCTTTTCCCCATGCTGCCTTTCAAAATGAGAAACATCCCTGAGTTGTCAAAATTTAAACTTGAATGTTGTAACCAATACATTTTCAGTTTATTACTATAACTATTTAACCATGACTGCCTCTTAGAAGATGGAGCTCTAAAACATTTCTTGATAAGTAGAAAGAAGTATAAAGGAAATTCCAAATGGGAAAACTATGTGAGCAAATATATGGAAGTGAGAAAGTGAATGATTTGTTTAAGAGACAGTACAATTGTTTGTGGGAACTAGAGGAAATAATTCTTAGCCCTAGAGAAAAAGAAACAGATTTCCCTTTTCACCCCAAAGAGGGAATAAGCTATCCTGGACCAGAGCGTACCATACATTGTTAAATATGGCTTCTTCATTGATTCTTTTCATTATTTTTTTTAATGAGTTAATTGCTAGAGTAAGTGGAGAGTATCTCGAAGATAATGGGAAATAAAAACAAAAGGTAGTAATACAATTAATTTAATGTTAACTGTTCTAAAATAAAATTGATGCTTCATGTGGAAGAATAGCCCAAGACAATACTGGAAAGTTAATAATAATTGTGACCTTGTACAATCCACATCAACGTCTATGGAGTGATTCACATGTTTTATTTCATTTAAGTCTTACAATAATGCAGTGACATAAATTCTATTATTATCCATATTTTATAGATGAGGAAACTGAGGCAAATGAATTAAGCAATGTGTCCAGGGCCACACAGCTAGTAAGTTTCTTTGTGGAAGGATTTTTTTCCAGATTTTCCCAATTCCAAGTCCAGTGCCCCAACAATTCTAGCACTGGAGTAGCAGCTTTGAGAAAAGACAGAAATAAGAATACTCCTGTCCTTTCTATTGTTCCCTTCCCAGGACGGAGAAGAAAATTGACGTTGACTTTGCTAGCTCTGCCCATGTTTTTACCTGAGGCTTTTCACAGCAAATGACAAGATGGGCCCCAAAATAGAAATCAAAAGAGAGGCCTCAGAGCCAGCAGGGTCTTTCATTGTTAATTATATCCTCCTGGAAATAGTGACTGAGGACTTGTCAAAAGTTGTAGGAAAAAAAGAAGGGAGTGCGTGAATATGTGTGTTTTTAAAAGGTAGAGAATGAAGACGATTTAAAAACATGTCATTTCCCCTATTGACATGACATGTTGCATGTAAGTCAGAATAGTCTGTGATGTGGCAGCTCCAGCGGAGACTGGAAGCTATCTTGTCTGATAATGACATGGTGAAATGACAATTTGTACCTGAGTTTCTTCCCCCCGTGGGCTGCCAAGGCTTTATGCTAACCTCAGGGGTTACTCAGCTACCATGAGAATGGGAATGTTGGGGGTCGCAAAAGTAATAATTCTGAGGGTATCTGTGGAGGGGTGGGGAGTCTTGGCAGCAATAATTGTCCTCAACAGTGCTGATAAATTGTAATTCATTTCATTTAATAGAAGTTGGGCATGACTGGAATTTTTTTCTGCATCATTTTGTTCATGGCAGGGCAAGGACAAACCCTTCCTGTAAAACTAGAAACCACTGCTTGTTGTGAATAAAGAATATGACATTGAAACATGAGAGGAAAGTGCTTTGTGCTTCAAGGATCTGTTATGTCTTGAGGGGACTCTCTGCAATGATGGAGATCATGACCCTTTCCTCAAGAGATGGTCTCTGAGTGTTGCTGAGGCTGAAACATTCATCTCCTCGTGACCAAACATAGTTAGATGAATCCTAGAGCAAACATCGTCTCTTACCAGACTCTTCCTCAAAGTCTTAACCTTTTGGTTCTTAGTTTTGTCAACTGTAACACGAGATGGTTGGACTACTTGGCCTCTGAGGGCCCTTCCAGTCAGTGGTTCTTTGATTAGGAATGTTTCCAAGGATTCTTCTGCATTGTGTATCCTTGAGTGTACTAAACTCACCTCTACAAGTTATTAGTTGGAATTGTTGGAATTTGGGTCAAATCCAGTTGTCAGAGACATGAATAGAATAAGGCATTGTGATCCAGGTGAAAATTTCTTAGCATAGCATCTGTCCCAGAATTTTCAGTAATAGTTGCATTCTCTCTCTCCTCTAAATGTACATGGTTGGGGAAATGTATTCTTCTCATAGAAGTCCACCCCCTTTCCTCGGAGAACCAGGGGAATAGAGTGCCTATGTTTCATGAAAATTCCTGTATTTGGGGAAGCTCTCTGCCCTTCCCTATCCCTTGAGGGCCCATTTCTTGAACAGCCCTAATCACTGAATCAGCATTGCCTCAGTCAAACTGAGACCTGCTAAAGACCTGAGCTTAAAAAGGCCAAGGACTCCCACTGCATCTGAGGTCATCTCCAGACCTCCTGATCTATATCTGGCCACTAGAGCCAGATGACTCTGGAGGAGAAAGTGGGGCTGGTGACTTTGCACAGCCTTCTCTCATTTAAGTCCAATTCATTTGCAAGTCATGGCATCATTTTCCTGATGTCCTGGTCCTCTTAGAGAAAGATTAACAAACCACACCTCTCGAGGGTTTAGATCTCTCTAGGGAACTTTGCTCCTTGACTTCTAGCACTAGAGGGCTCAGACTCCAAAGGCACCAAAGCATGGTCCCAGGACTTCTTTCCAGGCTGCCACTCACCTAGATTACTTGAGGTATACACAAGGCTATTTCTTTCCTGGAGAACTGACATCCCTGAAAAAAATCTCTTCTCCATGGACAGAAAGTGGTTCTGAGAATTGCAGCTATGTCTACCATTCCTCTTACAGGTGCCCAGCAGGTATAATGCTAAGTTCTCTGACCAGTTATAACTCTTTTTATGATTTATTTTTGGCATTGTGATGAGGCATCATATAATGACTTTTGTAGGGGAGCAAAATATGAAGAAAAACGGGGTTACTAGAACTTGGGAAGCATGAAGAAATATTTAAAAGGAGAGGGGAACACGTATTTACTACTGAATCAAAATTACAGAGTTAGAAAGGCCATTGGAGATGAACTAATTGAATACTCTAGATTTGCAGGTAAAACAATTGAGCATTAGAGACGCAAATTAGAGTAGACCTACTCTAACCTGACTTCTCTGTGGTATGCCATAGTGAAAATTACCATATATTTACAGTCAGAATATCCAAGTCTCAATTCCTTTACTGCCTTAACTCAAACTTATCTTGTCCTCATCTGAAAAATCAAGTGTTGGCCTAGATGAGAAATATCAAACTTTTTGCCTACAGACCACATTGCAACCCTCAATACTCCCATGGTCATGGAATCAGATGAAAATATAACTGACAAATATTTAACATAAGAAGTAAAAATGCAATGGAATATAGATAATGTTAACATGTGGTTTCCTAAGTCAAACCCTGAAGACCTTTATGTACTATTTAGTGACCCTGTTTCTATTTGCATTTGATACTCTGGCCTAGATGATTTCAAAGAGACCTTCCAGGTATAAATTTTTTTAAATATGAGTCTCCTATATTCTCCCTTATTACCAGACACCTGATGTGGAAGGGGGTTGGGAAAGTGCTGTATTTAGAGATGAAGGGCCTATATTCAAATCCTACTCAACCATTTAATGACTGTGTGACCATGGTCAAATCATTTAACCTCTCTGGGCCTCAGTTTCTCCCTCTGCAAAATGAATGGTTTGGATTAGAAGCCTCTAAATTTTCTTCTACTTTTGCATTTACAAATCTAAGCCCTAAAGCTTAGGCCAAAGCTCATGTACCTCCACAATTGTAACTAGTTGGTAAATTTAGCAAGCCAAGAGTAATGAAGAGAAAGCTAGGATTGGAGCTAGGATGACATGAGTTCAAGTACTACCTCTGACCAAATAATGTCTACACGACAGTATTCATGTGCCTTAATTTCTGTCTCACAAGAAACTCCCTAAGCCTCTCTCCTCAACTTATTTTTATTCCATTTGAAAAAAAAATCCTATTTATGGCTCTGTAGATACTATACCGTGTAGCTGAAATAGGGAATGAAGGGGTATTTAGAAGATGTGTGTATGTATGTGTATATGTGTGTCTATGTATGTGTGTATGCATATAAATAAATAAATAAACAAATAAACAAACAAAAAAATAAATAAGTATGTATGTATGTATATATATATATATGGAATGTTTAAATATGTGCATGAGGTTTTGGGATGGCAAAGCTTAATAGATATTGACATTTGTCACATGCCTTTCCAAAAGATACTTTGATTTCTACCTTAAAGAGAGCAAGGAAAAGGCCACACTGTTTGAGGTTAACTACTTTCCCCACAAATCTCCAAGAGGGGTATTGATTAGAATTATATCTATCTGCCATATTTAAACGTTGCTGGGAATGCAATTTTAGGGCTGCAAAGCAAAAGTCACTTCTCTATTTACTCTTACTATCAATGTTATTAATTTTGCCTTTCATTTTGAGGATTTACAATTTAGTGTTTAATTGGAGATTTTTAATTTGTACTTTTTTAGTTATGTTTTAATTGCATACCAAGCTCATTAGTGTGCTTTTTTTTCTTTATTTGATGTAAGCATTTAGTGAGAGAAAATAATACCTTAAAAATAGACTAACTCAAATGGCAAAAGAGGCTCAAAAAGGCAATGAAGACAAGAATGCCTTAAAAAATGAATTTGCTAGATGGAAAAAGAATCTCAAAAGCTCACTGAGGAGAATCATTACTTCAGAATCAGATTGGAGCAAATGGAAACTAATGACTTTAGGTGAAATCAAGATGCTGTTAAACAGATCCAAACAAATGAAAAAAATGGAAGGCAATGTGAAATATCTCATTGGAAAAATCACTGAACTGGAAAATAGATCCAGGAGAGATGATTTAAAAATTATTGGACTACCTGAAAGTCATGATCAAAGAAAGAAGCTAGAAATCATCCTCCAAGAACTTCTCAAGGAAAACTGCCCTGATGTTTTAGAACCAGAGGGCAAAATAGAGGTTGAAAGAATCCACCTCCTGAAAAAGATCCCAAAAATAAAACTCATAGAAATATTATAGCCAGGTTCCAAAATTCCCAGATCAAGGAGAGAATATTACAAGCAGCCAGTAAGAAGCAATTTGAATATTGTGGAAACACAATAAGGATGACCCAGGTTCTGGCAGCTTCTACACTGAGGGATCGAAGGGCTTGGAATATGATATTCCAAAGGGCAAAGAACTGGGATTAAAACCAAGAATAACCAATCCAGTAAAACTGAGCATCATGTTTCAGGGGGAAATATGGTCATTCAGTGGAACAGAGGACTTTCAAGAATTCTTGATGAAAAAAACAGAGATGAATAGAAAATTTGACATTCAGATACAAGAAGCAAGAGAAGCATGAGAAGGTAAACAGGGAAAAGAAATCATAAGGAACTTATCAAAGTTAAACTATTATCATTCCTACATGGAAAAACAATAATTGTAATTGATGAAACTTTTCTCAGTATGAAAATAGTTGAAGGAATAGAAATAGAAAATATATATATACCTATATAGGATGGTATACGGGCATATGAATACATATGTGAATGTGTGTATATTTGTTTACAGGTATGCATAGATAGAGGGAATAGGACCAATTTAATAGGAAGGGATGATACTTAAAATGTGAAATTAAGAGGTGAGAGAGGAATATAAGGAGAGGAGATGGGGAGAGACAGAATGGGCTAAACTATCTGTAAAGGGAATGTAAATTTTAAAGATTTTCCCTGCCCCTAGGCTAAAGTGCACCTGGAGCCTGGGGTGGGAGGCTTGTTTTTCAGTAGATACTTCTTGATTGGCCAGTGGGTTCAGAAGGTTGTTACATTCTCTGAGCCAGGAGAAGGCTATATAAGCCCTGATGTATAGCTTTGTTTTGGGGCTCACTTTGAGAAGTGTTCTGTGATTTGATCAGATTAAACTCTGGGAAACTGTTGTCCAGAGCCCCCTGGCTTTGAAACCCAGATGTTGATTTGGTATAGATTTAATGGTTGGACAGTTTGGAAACCGTCTACTTGTTCTGTTTCTCTGTCTTGATAATTTTTTCTGTATACTCTGAAGTTTGGGGTGCTAATCTTTTTCCCCTGAACTAGGTAAACAATACATATTTGACTGATTAAAGTAAGCTTGTTAACCCATTTTGAGTTGCTTTCCTTTATCAAAGCAGATCCAAGAACCTGTGTTGGCAGACACCCTGGGGACACTGGGGTGCTTGCTGCTACACTATCTCATATAGAAGAGGCAAGGGAAAATGGTTACAATGGAGGGGAAGAGTAAGAAAGCAAAACCTTATTCTCATTGAATTTGGCTCTGGGAGGGAGTGAAATACACACAAATATGGTATCTCACCCCACAGGAGAGTAGATGGGAAGGGGATGAGAGGGAGGATGATGGAAGGGAGGGCAGGCTGGGGGGGAGGGAAATTGGAAGCTCCCACTTTTGAAAAGGGACAGGATCAAAGTAGAGAATAGAACAAGTGGGAGGTGTGATAGAAAGGAGGGAAATATAGTCAGTCTTTTACACTAGATCTTTGTTAATGTTTTCCATTAGCTACAGATGTACAACCTATACTGAACTGCTTATTTTCCCACTAAGGGTGGGTGACAAGGGAGGAAGGGAATGAATCTGGAATTCAAAGTTTTAAAATAAAATGAGGAAAAAAATATTTTAAAATGAGGGAAAGAAAAAAAAATGGACTGACTTCAAAATATGAAAATCTGTTAAAGTAAAATTAAGTCCTAACACAAATATATGACAATGGGGTTATCTATACATGGGGATAGAGTTCCTCAGTCAGGGGGTCTCTAGTGGATAGAAGATCTGAATAAGGGTAGAAGAGGGGATGACGATTACATGTACCACAAGAAAGAAAGGACTAAGTATCAGGTATTTCCTCTCACCATACAGCAACATCTGCTACTACACTTAACTGAGTCATTTGATATTTTAAAGATTCTTAAATGTACTCTAAGAAACTCCCTATCTCTCTAGTGCCATATAAAGTTAACTAACTAAGGAAGTGAGAGCAGGAGGTCATAAGTGGAATATGGATTCAACGTTTTATGGGAAAGAGGGGCAAATTTAAGACTTCTTGCCATCAGTGCTGATAGTTGCAAGTAGGAGGGAGAACAAAGAAGCTCAAAGATTACAGATCTTGGTGGGCAAGGCATCCTCTTGGTCTTGAGGCGAATCTGTTTCCAGGGGCTCATGTTCCTCCATGATTTCCTACCTTTATCTTAAAAAGGAGAAAAAGGAGAGAAAGCCAAAAAGATTCCAAATGATCTCAGATTTTTTTTTTTTTGCTTGGGGAAAGGTTGCTGTGGAGATGGAGGGTAAAGCATTTTCTCCTCATCCTCTGGATTAATGGAATTATTCTCATTTTCTTATTCCTTCTCTATACATAATAGACCAAAAAGTTAAATATGGTTTAAAGTGAAAATAATCTCATTGTTAAATATAATTTAAAAGGAAGACAGGAGGGAATATTATTTCACTGATAAAGCTGTGTAGTTATATTAGGCAGGACAATTCATAACCTTGAAATTTCCACTAGTATTGAAAGGTTGTCACATAGAAGAGAGAACGGATTTATTCTTCTCCTCTGTGGGCAGAGTCAAGAGGGATGAGCTAAAGGTACAAACAAAAGCTTTTAGGCTTAAAGTGAGGAAAAACTTCACAATGAGACTTGTCCAAAAGTGGAGAGGGCTATCTCCTGGAGTGTATATTTTCCCTCTTGAGAGAGCTTGAAGCAAAAGCTAAAAGAACTGGTTGAATTGATTGCTGGGTACAGGGTAAGTTTCTGAGGGTTGGAGTGACTCTCATTTAGGTTTAGTATGAAAGAGAGAGTCTATGTGGTTTCCTTCATCTGCGAGATTCTGTGACTGTGACAGTGTGTTTGGCTATTGATTTCCCCACCCCCAAAATTTGTCCAAATCTAAATGGCACAGTTCATAACTGTGACTTTTCCTGAAACCTTAAAACCAAATACCATGACTCTGAGGTACGCATTAAGCATCTCTGCTGCGTAGTATTTTTGTATTAAGAAAGTATTTAATAAATAAGGAAGCTGATGAGAATTGAGGAAGGGACAGAAAGAAGAAAACATTTGACAAAAATAAAATAAAACTCACTCAAAGGTGTCTAATAAGTAGAAGCACTTAACTGTTAAGGTTCTTGGTCACATCACACTACATAATTCTTTAAACTAAGTCCTCAAATCCTATGAGTCCTTCCACCTTTCTTCTTGGTTTTGATGGAGTTTCTTCTTAGGATTACACCACCTTATTCAAGTCTATGATCACCAACCCAGGCTGCTGACCTTGACACCTACTTGACACTGCCACCCCCCCCCCATATACATTCAAAGACCATGGGACTAACTTTAAGTATTAATACTACAATCTTGCCCAACAACCTATTCCTGAGCATCTTAACTAAAACAGTGCTCTGAACCTACTGCTCCAAGTTAAAAGTACTCATTTTTGGATTTTTCCCTCCTGTCACTCAATCTAAGATGATGTGATTCCCTTCCTCTTAAGTTTCACATAATTTCCACTGCAGGAGCCATTTCTTTCTCTGTAAAATTTTATTCTTTTTTGGCTTATTTGTGTAAGTCCTTGCCCAAATTCACAGAAGACAGAGGATTGAAATATCAACTGTGATGTCATAGAAACCAAGCTAATTTTTGAGTCAGAAGATCTAGGATTCAAATCTAGCATCTTTTACTCTTTCTTGGGAACCTTGTACAAGTTGCTTGACCTCTGCATATCTCACTTTTCTTATCTAAAATGGAGATAATATCAGCATCTCACCAGATTACTCAGAGGACCAAATAAGAGAATATGTATAAAGTAGTTCATATACTGAAAAAAAAGCTTCATTGAGTGTAACTACTATTACTGTTATTATGGAGACACCTAGATAGTTCAGTGGATAGAGTGATGGGCCTGGAATCAGGAAGACCTGAGTTTAAATCTTGCCTGTGTAACCCTGAGAAATTCACTTAACCTCTGCTCTACTCCACAAGAGAAAGAAATGGCAAGCTCCCTCAATATCTTTGCCAAGAAAACTCCATGGACATTACTGGAATATTATGGTCCATAAAGAGTTGGGCATGATTGAATGACTGAACAACAACATTGTTGTTATAATGGCAATACTGAAAGTGCCCTCCCCCCCAAAAAAACCAAATTTTAATGCAGTCAGTTCAATTCATGCTACAAAATAAAGCCAGCTTATTCAAGGAAGACAGAAGAATGCAGAAAAGAAGGTACTAATGAGATCTTGGATTAAAATCTCAAGGAAGTTGAACTACAATGGTCTTCTTTAATATATATCTTGCATGCACACAGCCAGTTTCATGTTCTTCTCAAATAAAAGGTGAGCTCTTTGGGGACAGATTTGTTTTGGGTTTGGGTGTTATTTTGTTTTGTTAGTTTTGATTTTCTGTTCTATATATCCTTAGTGTTTGACTGGGTGTCTGTCACTTAGTAAGTGAATAATGAATTCTTGTTGACAAACAAACTCCTTCTAGCCAGGTGTGCCAATATGTCAGCCCTAATCACTGCAACATGCACAGGACCAGGCCATTTCAATCCAGGCTTTAAACTTGACTCCCTATTCTGTGAACAGATTGTACATGTAATAAAACTTCAAATGCAAATAAAAATTTTATCAAACTACAAGTCTTTTCACAGATTTTCTTTTTTTAAGACTTGAATCAAAATCTTTAGGCTAATGAACTTGCAACAAGGTGATTGAGGGTTATGTCAAAATGAGGGTTTTTCATCACCATAATCCTCTAAAGAAGAGCCTAAAATTACTTTAAAATGGTGGTTTAACAAGCAGGAGAGGCTCATTGAGGGAGACTAAGGCTATAAATGTCATTCCAGGTACAAAGCCCATTAAAAGCACGTGATGACTTAATGCTATAGTTTTTAAAAATCTATCTAGACCACAATTTGTTAAAGAATTACAGCAGGGAGCCTTGGGACAATTTTCTTAGAAGCAGTTTTTTTTTGAAGATTACAGGCCCCAGAATGACATGTGTGTAATGATGCTTTTTCCAACCTTAATCAGAAATCGTAAGAATGGAGACTATGATATTGTAGGAGAAAAGTAAAAAAAAAATGCCCTCAAAATTTGTTGGAACATATGTTTCTAGGGCATTTGGAGAAGAGTTTAAATGATAAATGAGTAATTATCAATAGAGGTAGGGAGCAGGCCTGTAATTTAATTTGTTTAAGGAACTTCTAGATTAACAAATTTGATCTACCAGTGCAGGTTTGAAAGTTCTTTGTAACTTAGAGCAATAGAGACTCATTCTAGTGCATTGAAAATTTAAGCGACTTTCCTAGAATAACTTAGCTAGTATGTGTCAGAAGCAAGATTCAAACTCAGATTTTCCAGGTTTTGATGCAAGCTTTCTATTCATTGCAATATGCTGAATGCAATTTGCTATATTCACTATAATTTCCTAATATCCATTTTTTTTCACAGTGCATATACTTTTATTTTCTCTATCACCTGCACTGTGATATGAACTCACCCATATAGTGCTTTTAAGTTGACAGAATACTTTATATCTGTTATCTCTTTTGATGTTTCTAATGAATCTGTGGGCAGTTCTCCAACACAGGGACTAACACATGCACAGTAAACATTCAAATAGATGCTGTTGATTGACTGCCACCATTATTCCCATTTTACAGATGAGACAACTGAGGCACAGTAAGCTTAAGCTGTACGCTTTTTGGAGGCAGAAGCTTTTTCTTTTTCCAAGTCAGTGATATACAGGGCACCATGGTACCTCTTGAATTAGAATGTGGTTGGTACAAAGGAGAGTTATAAATCATTGGGAGAGTTTTGAACAGAGGTCTTAATCGTGACCTGCAGCCCTTTGGTAGTCTAGAGAAGCCTATGGACTACTTCTAAAGAGAAAGAAGTTTTCAAATGCATAAAATCTAGTATATAAAAAAATTTTAAATTCAACATAATATATTAAAAATACCAAGGAAACTAATGATTTTAAAATATAGTTTCCTATCTAGCCATCTCTTTCTTCATCTTATACATTTTTCCACCCTCTGTCCCCCTCTCAACTATATTGAAGAACTCCAGATTAAGAATATCTCATTTAGAGGAAAGATGCCATTTCTGTGTGAGAAAGTCACTTAACTCTGTTTGCCTCAGTGCCTTCATCTGTAAAAATGAGCTAGAGAAAATAATGGCAATCCACTTGAGGATCGTCAACAAGAAAACCCCAAAAAGGTGTCCCCAAAAGTTGGACTCAACGAAAAACAACTAAGCAACAACAACAAAGGTGTGTTGGAGGCTACTCAGTTCAACCCCCTTCATTATGAATGAGACACAGAGGCTCAGATGGTTTTTCACTTGTTTAGGATCACATAATGTCTCAGGCAGGATTTGAACTCCCATTTTCCTGCCCTGAAACCCAGTTCTAGATTCACTGCACTCCCTAGCTCTTAGTCTCAATAATTCTGTCCTTCATTATTTCTCTGCTTTTCTTTAGGACCTGGACTCAATCCCCATCTTCTATAAGTGGTCCTTTATGGTCCTCCCAGCTCTTAGCACCTCCTCCCCAAGACTCCTCTAAGAATATAGCGTATTCCTTTTCTATATATGTGTATGTTGCTGCCCTGGTAGAATGGGAGCTACCTAAAAAAGCCATTGCTTGCCTTTGTCTTTATATGTCAAGTACTTAACACTGTATCTGACACATTGTAGGAACTTAAGAAATGCTTGTCGATTTGCTCATTCATCAACAGATATTTATTGAGCACTAACTATGTCCCAGGACCACCTGTAAAAGTCATGAAAATATATCTATGAATCTGCAACACTATTTGGCACTTTTTATGGCCATCTTTGATTCAGCCATTTTCTTCAGTATGCCATTCCCTTGAAACTCGAGTGCTTCAATATTTTTAGCTCAATTATTGGGAGCAATTAACTAACTTCTCAAGAGTTCACCAGTCTCTTACAGGGACAGTTATCAAGTCTCTCCACAGTGTCGAAAATTTTGGCACAAAGTCCTTACTCCAGGGGCTCCCAAACTGTAGCCCCAATTAAAAAAAAAACAAACTTTGAAAATCAGATCCGATTCAATTTGTTTTGTATTGCCACTGCCTTGTAGGAGGGAAGGGAATAAGTGTTTTAGCACCTACTATATGCTAGGCATTGTTCTAAGTGGTTTGGTGCTTAGTAGGTCATTAATGAATCCTTATTAATTCCTTGCTATTTCTTCAAGTTTCATGACAGATGTAATTTCTTTATAGAAGCTCTGGTGGATCCTCTCTCATCTTTGTGTGTGTGTATGAGTGTGTGTGTGTGTGTGTGTGTCTGTGTGTGTGTGAAATCTCTCTTCAATTTATCTTATATTTACTTACCCATATACCTGTTATTTCTCCTAGTAGAATGTGAGCATCTTGCAGTGGTTTCTGTCTGACTCTTTATTCTCAATTCCTGGCTTGCACATAGCACTTAATATTTGTGCATTACTTTTTATTATTGTTATTGTTGTTAGTCCTTGGTCTAGAGTGAGGAGGTCCTGCAAATCTGACCTCAGAAACTTTCTAGCTCTCTGCCTGTAGGCAATTCACTTAGCTTCTGTTTTCCTCAATTTCTCCATCAGTAAAATGGGGATAATTATAGCACCTACGTCCAGAGCTGTGCTGAGGATAAAATGAGATAATAATCTTGATGTCCTTAGCACAGTGCCTGCCTAACATGGTACATGTGATAAAAATGTTAACCATATAAATGACAGCTAATATTTATATAATGCTTTAAAATTGGCAAAGTGTTTTGCATTTATTATCTCATTTGATCCTTATGACAACCCTGGGCTGTAAGTGCTTTTTTTATTAGCAATTTACAAATGAGGAAATTGCGGTTGGCAGAGTTTAAGTGATGTGTCTGGGGTCACCCAATTTGTAAGTTTCTGAGGTTGACTTCAAACTTGGGTATCTCAAGCTTTCAGGTCAGCACTCACCCACCTAGTTGCCTTAAAGGAATTGAATTAAAGCTGGTATATAGCCAGAAGAACCAGAAAGACTGGGTAGGATGTTGAATATATTGGAGAAATTTAGTCTAGTTAAGACAATTCTTATGGGAGAATGTAATTGTAGTTTTCCGATATATGAAGATTAGTAATAAGGAAATGAGATTAGATTTATTTTTCTTGGTAAAACCATGATCTACTGGTGATCTTCAAGGGAAATACATTTTGACTCATTATAAGGAAACATGCACTAGCAATTAAGATTTTTTTTTAAGCAACTGGGGTTAAGTAACTTCCCTAAGATTACATGGCCAGTTATTTTGTGTGGGTGTTAAGTATCTGAGACTGTAACCGATCTGGGGTCCTCCTGACTCCAGGGCCAGCACTCTTACTCACTGTACCACCTAGCCACCCCCGCAATTAAGACTTTAAATCGAAGTAATAGAAATCCTTAATAAGTAGTGAGTTCCTCATCACTGGAGGGTTTCATGTGAAGTCTGGGTTACTTGTTGGTAACATGGCCGAGTAAATTTCTACAGAAGTGTGGGTTGACATAGATGTCTTCAGAGGTTCCTTTTAACCTGGCAGATTATAATTCAAAACATCATGTTCAGTACAAAAGATGAAGATGAATAAAGCAACATAGTGTGGTAGAAAAAATGGTGGAATAGAAGTCACAGAATCCACCTCTGCCATTTGCCAAGAATGTTGCTTTGGATAGACCACTCTCTTCTCTGAGCTTTGCTTTCTTGATCTGTATAGTGCATGTGTTGCCATGGATTCATGTGTTTACATTCCCATACATTTCCATATTTCTGGGTCCCAAGGAGGAGAGAAGATGCTGGGAAAAGCCTAAAGGATAATGTAAAGGGAAGTGATCAAAGGGTGAGAGCTAGATGGGGGAGGATCATTGGTAATGTTCCATCATATGATCTTTGTTGGCTATATCAGGGACCCTATTTCATATTCACCTAAAGCTTGGCTTGGCTTTGTGTGCCTGTCACTGTATTCCTGTGGCAGTCTGATCAGCAGTAGCCCTGAGGGAAGATGACAAGAAGACATCAGACTGCAAACTCACCTAAGTCAACTTTGTAAAAGTAAAATTCTATAGTAGAATAAGAATGGAAGATGACTATGGTGAGCAGCGATAGTCCATCCTTTCATATATGTGTATATGTACAGATAGACATTTATATAATACATGCATGTAAATGTGTATACACACATAAACCTTTATAAGTACACATGCTCCTAGGTGATTTATATGTATATATTTTATAATTTAAGCCATTAAAACAGACAGGAACATCCTGTGTGTGCAGGTACATATACATATCACACATATATGCATGTGTACATACACATAAATATATACATATATTTATCAATAAATTTAAAAATATTTATATTATAAATATGTTATATACTTATAAAATATGTCTATTATAATGTACCCATAATATAAAATGATTATAAGATTACATTGTATATTAATGTTTTAAATATGCATTCTATAAATATTACAATAGTGTCTTATAATACATGTATTTCATTCTAAATTTATATTGTATTATAAACATATATAAATAATATATGTATAACATGTATGTAATATATAGGTGTATATACACACGCATCAAAAATCTCCCATTTTGGCTTATTCTTGAAGACTGTTTCTGGGGAAACAGTAAAATACAAAGCAGCATGCTTAGTAGATAAGATTAGATAAAACATTAATTAAACTCTTTATGTCATTCTAAGAACTAGAAATAAAAAAATATATAACCAAAAAGACACTCATTGTACTCATGAACTAAATTCTAATGTAGGGAATACAACACCCAAAAAGGAGTTAAAAAGCATGGTTAGGAGATGGGAAAGTTTTTGGAGAGTCAAAAGCTGAGTGACTTTAGAAGTGTTACTGGTGGGTGGCCTCTTCAGATAGAGGTTCTGGGGAGGATCGGGAGAAAGAGAGGGTAAGGAGGCCAGTATAACTCCTAAGTTTTGAACTTGAGGGACTTAGAGGATAGTGATTCCCTCTACAATAAAAGGGAAGGTAGGAGGTATGCAGAGTAGAGGGGGAAAGATGATCAGTTATGTTTTGGCTATGTTGAGTTTCAGATGTAAATTCTTCAAGATTTCTGAAAGATAGTTGGAGATACAAAATTGGAGTTGAGCAGAGAGTTTCATGTAGAAAGATTAGATTTTAGAGATAGTAGCATAGAAATGGTGATTAAATCCATGGAGAGGGTGATATCACCATGTGAAGTAGTATGGAGGGAAAAGAGAATGAACTAAAATTTTTATTGGAAGCCAGGAAGGAGGCTGTGTCATGCGGTTAAGTGGGAAAGCCAAGTTTAATCAAGAGCTAGTAGATGGCAGCTAGGTTGCACAAGTGGTTAGGGTGCTGTGCCTAGAGTCAGGAAGACCTGAGTTCAAATCCAACCTCAGACACTTATTAGCTGTGTGACCCTCAGCAAATCACGTAACTTATCTGTGTTAGTTTCCCCATTTTGGGGGGGGAGACAACAATTTGGTGGCACAATTAATAGAAGGCCAGGTGTAGAATCAGGAAAATTCATCTTCCTGATTTCAAATGTGGTCACATAACTGAAAATAACTGAACAACAAGTAGATGAAAGAAGAGGGTAAAGAAAAGATTTAAGATGAAGGGAATTTTGTTGCCTATGGAACAGGCATTCCAGATAGAACATTGGAAGGGCTTTGATGTATTTGGTTGAGACTTTTAGTGGGAGAATTGATGAGAATTCCAATGAGGAATCAAGTGGTGCAAGGTGTGGAATGTGGTTTAGATGACTATCTACAGGAGTTCAGTGTCACTGGAATGTGAAGGATAAGTCCCGGTGTGAGAATGTTCATCGTTGAATAGAAGGTACCACTCCTCTTCCCAAAAGAAGTTGAAATTCAGGCTGGACAAGGAGAAATTTGACATGGGAGACAGAAAATGACAAGCCCTCTTCACTCCAAAGGCTAGAGATTAGCCAGAAAAGGTTTAAGTTGAAGATGGAAGTTGATCCTTCACAGCAGAAGAAATCCTGTTCTCCACCAACTTTCTTCTTCTACTTCCTATTATTCTGTTGATCTCGACAATCTTCTCAACCATTAACCGCACTGCCTGTTAAAGTATAAACTCCCGGTCTTGTCATTCAGTGCCTTGAAAAGTCTGGCCTATGTCTACCATTCAAACTTGGCTCATTCTATTGTATTTTCAATATATTTCAGGATAATTGGTTTCTTGACATTCCTAATTCTCAGTCTTCCCTCTCTCATCCCTTGTTCTTTGCTCATGCCATTCCTTGTGACTGGCATGTTTCCTACATTGCACCTGCATCTTTCATAGCCTTTCTGTCAAAACCCAACCCATATTCTACTTCATCTATGAAACCTTCTCTGAACAACCCAAAGAAATAATCTCCCCCCTTCATATTTTAAAAGCATTTTGTCTGGACTGCTACTCTGCTCTTTTATAATATACTTGTTTAATATGGTTTTGTGTATTTCATCCCCCTTTCTTCCACCCAACCCCTTTTGTAAGCTTCTTAAGAGTAGACCTCTTGAAACATCTATTTCCCCACTTCAAAGCCTAGCACACAGTCTGTGTACTATGTGTAGTAGATTACAGTTTGTAATCATGGACACTTAATGCATGCATTTTTAATTGATTTGAGTACGGTTGGGATTGGGAAAATACTAATTTTGGAAGGAGAAGGCCTAGTTTCAAATTCTGACTCTCCCTTTCATGCGACCTTGTACAAGTTGCTCAACCCTCTAAGTCTTGTGTGCCTTTTCTACAAAATGAGGTGGGTTGACTTGACCACCTCAAAGTTCCCTTCCAGCTATAAATCTACCTTCATATGAATTAATTTATTAGAGAGAAACATAAACAAACCTGGTATAGGAATGCCTCAACCACTTAAAATGTATCTTTTAATTAAGAAAGCTAAAGTACCCTTCTCTCCAAACATTCTCATGTGAATGGAACATTTCTTACTTAACCACATTTATGAAATGGAAATTATTTCAGAACTCTAATAGGAAAAATTTCTCTGCTAGAAACCATTACCAATAGATCGTATCTATTCTTTGAGTTTCTGTTTTAAAGTATTAAAAGATTCTCAATTTTTATAAGGTTTTTTTCATACTTATAATGAGAAATTCTTTGATTGCTAAAAGCTGCTTGTAATGTTGGATTTTAAAAAGCTAATTTAAGCTATTTTGATTTAAAAGGCAGAGAGGCAGTCAGTGTCTCTATTTTCCTTTATCAATTGAGTGTTTCTGAATCTACTTTCTGAATTGAATATGTCAGTTTGATTTAATGAGCATAAGTCTTTCTTGTGGAATTTAGTCAGATAAATGTGGAACTGCTAAGAGTTTTATCTTAGTCAACTGAGATTTATGTTTACATAATGTTTCTAAGAAAATTGGGATATAAAAATCTATCATTCTTTTATTATTAGGTATCAAATTCATTTTTCATTCTATGAGAAATGCTTTCTTCAACCAAGTCTGATGTCTATGGCTTATCTAATTTCTGGATAATTTCTTCCAAATAAATCCTTTTGTGATATATACCCAGACAATTTATGTTTGATTACATATATGCATACACACCTATAAATGTATGGTCACTAAACATTTACCGTTATTGACTGGTTACTATAGATACATATACATATATATGTATACTATACCTATACATATGTATATGTATATATTATACATACAAATATATATATATATTATATATAAATACACAGACACACCAAAGGGAGAGAGGGAGAGAGAGGGAGTACAAACAGTCAAAGAGTTGATGAAGTGGATAGAAGACTAGTACTAAAGTCAGGAAGAACTCAGTTTGAGTATTGCCTTTGTTACATCCTGGCTATGTGATCTTGAAGAAGTAATTTTCTCTCTTCTTGTTCCAGGCAGCTCTCTAAAACTCCACAGAAGTTGCCATTCTATATTAGGAGAACATGCTTCCTCAGCAGAAGGTCACCACATTGTTGAAAGCATGGTTTTGAATCGTATATACATTTCTTATGCATGTACCATTTAAGCACTGGAGCTAGTTTTCTAACTCCAACTTGCAAGGGCATGTCTATGTTGCCCTTCAGGGTTCAAGAAATATCTTTAAAGGGCTAGGGGAAGATGTCTTTTTTTTTTTTTTTTTGCATTTTGGAGGGGGGAGGGCAGGGCAGTTGGGGTTAAGTGACTTGCCCAAGGTCACATGGCTAGTAAGTGTTAAGGTCTGAGGCCAGATTTCAACTCAGGTCTTCCCGACTTCAGGGCTGGTGCTCTATTTACTGTTCCACCTAGCCGCCCCCTGAAAGTGTTGTCTTTCTAATGCTCTAACTCACAAGCCCCCATTTCTGTCCTTTCTAATAATGATTATTAGTTGATATCAATGATTTGGTAATACTAAATTACTTTTTTTTAAAGAGGTCAAAAGACAGGAGGTAGAAAATCTTTAGAAAAACTGCAACTAGCTTTGTGACTTTGGATAAATCACTTCCCCTCTGTAAGCTTCAGTTTCCTCACCTGTGTAGTAGGAATGATGATAATCGCATCTACCTCCCAGGGTCATTGTGAGGATCAAATGAGGTAACATTTGTACAGTACTTAGCATAATGCCTGGTATATATTGTTGTGGTTTAGTCATTTTCAGTCCTGTCTGGTGTTTTTTTTTTTTTTGTTGTTGTTGTTGTTGTTTTTGTTTTTGAGTAGATACCGGAGTGGTTTGCTATTTCCTTCTCCAGTTCATTTTACAGATGGGGAAACTGAGGCAAATAGGGTTGAGTGATTTGCCCAGAATCACCCAACTAGTAAGTCTCTGAGGTCAGATTTGAGTTTAGGTTTTTCTTACTCTAGACCAGGCACTTTATCCAATGTGCCACCTGGCTGCCCTGCCTAGTACATAGTAAGCACATATAAAGGCTATAATTATTATTGTCCATAAATGTTTTTTGAAGTCTAAGCGTTTTTTATTGTACATTCTCCATTTATATGAATTCTTATTTCTTTAAAGAAAACTACAAATCTTGTGCTTGCTGCTCTTACTTAGGGGGTATTACAATACAAAACTAAATACGGCTTTTTTTCCCCTCCTACCCACCATAAAAAAGGTACCCTGAACTCTATTTCCTGAAACATTTAAAAAGTAGCAATGTTCACAGCAAACCACAATCCACTTCACAGGTTAAGGGTACTGTATTCCAGTGTATGTCTGTCCAATGATATTAAAAAAGAACCTCAAGTATTAGTTTCAAAATGCCAATTATTATTGTCCAAACTATGGATTCTTCATCTTGAGGGGTATCGTCTGGTGTATAAGGCTGCTTTTGGCTTGTAGCTTTACCATCTGTGGCATAAGTTGCTTCACCAAGTGGATATTCTACAACCGTTCCATCAATATACTTTCATTTCAACTTCACTCTCAAGGTGATATGGATGTCCATAGGTACCTATTCCCACAGGGCGCTGGAAGTGTCCGGGCATGAAAACAACATCCTGGTCACAAGTTACAGGCTGTAATTCATATTCATCAAAACTTGGGTGAAGCGTGGCATCGGATACATACAAATTTGCATCACCTTTTACACTTTTCATTTGAAGAACTATTTTACTTTCATGATTTAGTCTCAATAGCTATAATTTTCAGCTCCAGTCTGACCCTGAACCACATGCAGGAGAATCCATTCCTCAGGTATTTCCTCCTCAACGCTATTCACTAAGGACAGTGCTTGGGATGTTAGAAGTAGCAGAAAGGCTGTCTTCCAGGGTCTTGCCATGATTGCTGAAGGCTTAGTAGCAAAAGAACTTATTTGTCGTCTGTAAACGTCCCTTAAGCTCGGACAGCCAAGGGCACGCGACTGGTGCACCGGCTGGATCGCGAGCTCGTTTGCAAGGACTTCGTAGCAGGGCTCAGGCCCGGCAAGAGAGCGTCGCGGATGACGCAAGGCACCCCTTCCAGGCAGGCAGCCACAGGGCGCTTCTTGGGTGGCCACCGCCTGCGGGCGTAGGCCGAGCCTGGGCCGCCCCAGTACTAGGTGGCCGCGGCTCCGAGAAGGCAGGGCCGGCAGCGGCCGCGTCTCGACCAGGCGTTTAAGCTGGAAAGGGGTGGGCTGGAGTCCCGGCACAAACAGCTTGGTTCACGGGGAGGGTGAGAGGACACTCCCAAACAGCGGCCCCAGAGAGCCAAGTCCTCCGAGTCCTGGGTCTCACCGCCGCTCCCCGGAGCTCAGCGCACTCCGTTGGCACCATCGGGTCCAAGAGCCGCCGCGGACCAATGAACCGAAAATGGGAGAGGCCTATTTTCCATAATTTTGTATGTAAACATTGTTAATATCATTAGTAATATTGTGTTTACTATAGTAATATAGCAACAACATGTCCCAAATAGTCTGTGACATACTTTCCTCGCAATACATAAAGACTGGAAGGAAAGTGGGCTCAAACTTTGTTAGCATTTGGCCAAGAACTAACTGATATTTCTGATTACTAAGAGTAATATGCCCTCCTGGGGGGAGGGGGGGGATTTAGAATTTCCAATAGCCATGGCTTAATTCTCTTTTGGAATTCTTGGGGAGTCTAGAGTAGATTCTAGAGCTTGATTTTCCTCATTCTCACTAGTCTGTCTTCATCTATTCTTTTCAGGTGTTCTGAGAATACTGATGAGAGGTCTAATTTCTCTGGTCTTGAACAGTTCTCTAGCTCCTCTAGTGAAAGGTAGTAACTGATCAGAACAAGGGTCAGCACTCCACATTCTCCACCAACTACTACTGCTTTCCCCTCCCCGAGTGATACTATCAGGCACTTGAATACTAAATTCTTTGGATCTGAACTGGTTTGCTATTTTAAAAAATGATGTGACTAGTAGTTTGTTGTTTATTTTTTTTTTTTTCAGCAGCACAGCTCTTAGGAAACTTCCTCTATTCCATGCAGTGGCTTTTGCTGATTTGTTGAACCTGTTGATCTTGATTGATCAATGGAGGAGTTCTCAGTTAAAGTAGTTTCTTTAAGTGGGGTATGGTAGTTTATGGATTCCATCCAGAGAACTAGTCTTTATTCATATCTTATTCATAACTATGAATGATTTGATTCAGTTGAGCAGGCAAAGGTGATCCCTCCCACCCCCACAAATTATGAACTCACATATTATGAACAGTTACAAGGAAAGGTTTCAAGTATCATCTTCTACATCAGAAGTATCAAGTTGAAATGCAGCCCAAAGCAGATTAAACAACAATTGAGAGATATTTAGCAAACTATATAAAATAGGATGAAACAAAAAAAAAACATTATATTTTAAAACTGTAATTCTGTGAGCTATAGAGAAGATCTTTATTTCTTTTAGTGCCCCTCCCTCATTTCCATTTGAATTAGAAATCTGTGCTCCACATGAAACCTTTTCTGTTTCTTCACTAGCATCTAGTGGCTTCTACCATTCCTTCCCCCCCCCAAAGGCTATTTTGCTTTAACTTTATATATGTTTTCTGTGTAATTGTTTTCATCTCCCAATATAATGTAAGACAAAGAATCTTCATTTATTTTTAGATCCAGTCTCAGGCATGGTATAGAAACAAAGTAGGAGTTGATTAAAGATAGTTATTGAATCATATATTAATTTAAAAACTCCTAGCAATCTGTATTTTTTTGCCTTTTCTCCTCACAAATGTTATAAAGGTAGCGACAATAATAGTTCAAAAAATTCTGGGAAATAGCTCACAATAGGAAGGAACTTAGGATTCAGGATTTCTTTCAAGGAGGAGAAATAGAAGTGTCTAGGGATCCGATATTTGCATAATGTCTGTGATGAAAGCTCCGAGTGCTTTCAATCCCATTTAGTTCAACAAACATTTATTCACATTAAAAAATATATATATGTATGTATGTATGTATCTTTTGGACAATCTTATGAAATGGCTCAGGGTCAGTTTCTAACTCCATTGTTTTTAAACAAGGGAAAAATATTTCCCTTCTTTGACACAGGGATCTTGTTTATTTCACATAATTCTGAATGGATAAATGTTCCCACCTGCAGTTTCAAAGTCTGCCCAGAGGAATGGCAAGCATGGTTCTGCCACCAGCTGTGCAGATGGAATACCATCCTGGCTGATGAGAAGAATGTGAGCGAGGATGCACTGAAATTGGTTTCAAAAAACACCATATTAAAAGGAAAAGTAAGTAGTGTTTTGTTTTTTCTGTGCTGTGAAAGTCCAGTTTTTGGCTTTGTGCTAAAAACAGTTTGCGCTTTGGTGACATCCTTCTGAATTGCTAATGGAAGGATATAGGGGGATATTTGGCTGTGCAAAATGTAGTTCAAATCCACTGCTCTGCTGTTATTATTTTATGTTTAGAGTTATACATAATAAAAGTCAGACATACAAGTTAGTAGTATATAAGACAATGACCTTGACTTTGTCCCTTAGATTTTTGTTCTTTTTCAGCTTTATTTGCCTGGCAGTCAAGAAGCTTTTGTTCCCCAGGGTTTTTTTTTAAATAATTTTTTTCTATATTACTATTACCATGTCATTCTTCTCATCTGAAAGTCCACTGACTGTTTAATGTAGTATACACTCCCTAGGATGTCATTCTGTGCCTTAAAAATCTGGCTCACATCTGCCTTTCTAGACTAAGGTTATTCTACTACATTTTCTATATGTTCTGGGAAAACTCTATTAATCATATCCCTAAGTTTTTCTCTTCTCCCTCCAGTCTCTTTGTCTTCACTCATGTCATCCCCCAGGCCTGGTGTTTACTCCACATCCCATAGCCTTCTTCAATAGTCTTTTTCCTTCTGGTAGAAGGTCCAAACTTAGTACAGATATTCTGTATGTTTCTTTGAGGCGGATCAGAGTCCCTGAATGGGACTTAGGGTTGTGGGATGTTTGTAGGGAGTAAATAGGAGATATAAATAATTTTCTAACCCTCAGTTACTGAGAAGCAGAAGGATCCATTGGAGAGAAAGCTGATCTCCTCAGAGACAAGATTCAGTTTTTCCTTCTAACACATATTGGCTTTGTAACCCTGAGCAAATCACTAAATATTTCAGTGCTCCTGGCAAATTTGTACCACTCTTTAAGATGTAGAATCATTGCTGATTTGCATTGGTAATGAATGTTTCCTCACAGAGGATTCCTGAACCAATGATATATAATGATATATTGAAGGGCTATAAATGCCAAACAGAGCAGATTATATTTTATCCTAGGGAAAACAGTAAGCCTATGAATTTTCTTGAGCAGAGCAGCAACAGGGTCAGATCAGTGCTATAGGAATATCAAATTGGTAGATTTGTATAAGGTAGACTGCTGAGAGGGATTCAAGAAAGGGAGACTAAAATTTTTGGAAGAATGTAGGTAATATATAATGAATGCTTTAACTGGTCAGGTTATGGCTGGATTTATTGAGAAATGGGATACATTTTATAGTTATTCCAGAGATAAATTCTGTAAAACTTGGCAACTGATCAACTATCAACATTTTAAAAAGCTTTATTTTCTCTCATAGCAAACTTCTTTTCTTCAGTCTGTCCTCGCACCAGAAAAGTAGTGACCAACATGGTTTGTTGCCACAATCCTTACCAATCACGCATTTATTAGGTATCTACTACGTATTAAGCTTTTTCTCAATATTATCTGTTTGAATCCTGGACTAACACAACCTTCAGTACCCTCAATAAAACAGCAACAGAACCATCCAAGACTTTCCGTAAGAAATATGAAGAACCTAGTCTTAAAGTCCAAAGTTAGGAAATCAATTTAAACAATGAACAAATAAAACAAAAGGGATACACACACACACACACACACACACACACACACATATATATATATATATATATATCAACTAGATGATGATAAGGAAACTAGAGAAATAAACCTAGCAGGAGAGAATGAATCCAAAAGATCTAAAGCAAAGCTTCAAAGATAAACACAGGATGGAGGCAAGTTTAACTAGAATTGTTGAAGGGTGTGGAAGGAAGAACAAAATATAAGAATTAAAAATATATTTTATATAGTAAATTATAGGACTAGAAGAAGAAAAGAATGAGTTATGAAAAACTTGAAATGAGAATGAACTTGGAACAAAATATACAAAACTATTAAACAGTGGATAGGTAGCTAGGCAGTACATTGGATGGAGGACTGAACATGGAGTCAGAAAGACCTCAGTTCAAATGTGTCTTCATAGATTTACTAACTGTGTGGCCCTGGGCAAGTCATTTCACCTATGTCCACCTCAGTTATCTCTTACTTAATGAACATTAATATTGAGCAAATAAAATTTGATGTTTCTGAGAGACAGAAATATTAAAGCAAGACTAGAAGACTGAAAATGGAAGAAAATGAGCTATCTTACATAAAAATATAAATACCTGGAAAACACTGAGAAGGGTGTTTTAAGAATCATTGGACTACTTGAAAGCTATGATCACAATAAAAATTTTAAAAAGAGCCTCCACATCATATTTCAAGAAGTCATTAAAATAGTTTATTTGTTTCTTTTCCTTCTGTATCAATTTCTGTCTTTGTCTCTGTTTTCATAGACCTCTCTCTCCTTTTGTGTCTCTCCCTCTTTTTGTCTACTTTTTTGTTTCTGGGTCTCTCTCACTATTTGTTTCTCTCTCCTTCTCTGTCTCAGTCTCTCTAATTCTCTGTCTGTTCCTTCTTCTCCCCCTCTTCATATTCCTTTCTCTCATTCTTCATGTCATAAAGGCTTCAAATAATTTGGACCTTCAGTGTATGAATGTGTGCACTATTCACTTCCTGGGATCCTTGGAGAACACTGTTGCATTTGCAATCAAAGAAATTTCAAATTCCCTATCATGCTGCATATCCTAGCAACATTTTTTTAACAACAAATATACAATGCATCTTTAATTTTCCAAGCTCCTTTTATATTTCTGATATTATTTCATCCTCTTCACTTGTAGTAAGCCATGCTTGTCAGGTAATCTTTGCTAAAAGCACTTGTGTCATTAGAGAGAGAGAAAGAGCTGCCTGAACACATCAAAGTAATTATTAGACTGTGGCATTAGATCCAGTTTTCAAAAATAAAATAGTCCCTCTTTAAAAAAAAAAACACTTCCAAGAGTTTTCAAATAAATGCTAGGTATAGAAATAAGCATAATATTTTTTTTCTTGATGACTTTGTGAAAAGGATTGGCTGCCTCTTTTCATGTAAAAGTATTGGTTTTGCTTTTGTTTTCTAAAGGAAGATTCCTATTGATGTTGAAATTTTTTAAATCAGGTTTTTTTTTTCATTATTCACACTTAACCATTTCTCTGGAGGTGAACACAGTGCTATAGAATGGAAAAAAATACTGAACTTAGCCATCAGAACTGGGTTTAAATTCTTTTTTTTTTTAAAGCAATCCGGGTTAAGTAACTTGCTCAAGGTTACACGGCCAGTTATTTCTGGGTGTGGTGCTGAGTGTCTGAGCCCGGATTCGATCCCCAGGTCATCCCAACACTGGAGCTGGTGCTCTTACTCGCTGAGCCACCTGGCCGCCCCTGGGTTTAAATTCTGGTTTCACAACCTACTACCCATGTAACAATAGACATGTAAACCTTCATTCTCAGATTCTTCTTGTGTAAAAGAGAAAAGTCTTGGGACCAGATAATATCTACAAACTCCAGCACCTCTTAGTCAACTATTACATGATATAAAGTAGATTTTGATTCTTCGTCGTCCATGCCATGGGTAGTATTATTATTCTACTAAAGCCATAACACCCAAGTACATAACAAATCAATGATGTAATCAGGGTAGGGAACTCTATGTGGAGACTGCTTCTATCAAGAAAAATAAAGGAAGGAGAGGCTTTTGTTTTGGAAAGCCACTTAGAGTGGTGAATAGAGTAAATAGAGAACTAAAGTGGATCAAAATCCCTCTCCTATTTAGAAAATGACCTCTAGAGATTTTCATGAAAATCAGAGGTTAATTTACTTTCCTAGAATCTCAGAGCTACTGTCAAAAATACAGACCCAGCATTCTTTCATCATCCATGATGATTCTAAAACAATAGTAATATTAGTACTATTTACTTACCCCACTGTTTTTCTTATAGATCCTGGTGCTATAGTGCACCCAGGCATATACAAACATGATAGTCAATAGAACCATGGGTATACAGCTAGAAGAGACCACAGAGCTCTCATCTAGCTTTATGGTCTAGGGAAGAAGGAGGTGTTCAATTTCCCCACTTCTGTTTAAGTACTTGCAAAGAACTGGAGGTATCTATTCAGTCAATCAGTTAATTTAACAATGGCATAAGCCAGAAGATGATCCTGAGAGTTTCAGGACATCAAAAAAATGGGACTTGCCATTGCATTGCTTCAGTAGTGACGTACCCAGAAAATGATTCAGTAGTAGTTGTAGAACTGCTAAACACCTATAGTAGAAGTTGAGAGACAAGATGAGAATAAACTGTGCACAGCACCCTAAGGACTGTATGAAGAAAGACACTTGGAGCCCAGCAGAGAGCCCTCCCCCATCCCACAGATATACCCTGTATGCAGTTGGACCCTTAACTTTTTTGCAGACATTGTAATGCAATGTACTTGTACCTAGACCCTACCTTGTCAACCAGGTCTTCTGTAATGGGAGAACAGGGAAGAAAGTAGGTATGCCTACCTTGAATTAGATACTTTTGTAAATACTGTATACTTTCTATGTTAGGGTTAAGTAAATCTCCTTTTGTTCACATCCAAATTACCTCCCTGTGTCTCATTTTATTTTCAAAACCAAACCAAACCTAGCCTAGCAAGGTTTTGACAATGGGGCACTGTACTGACTGAGACCCACTCCTAACCTGGGATATTAAGAATATGCTTACATGCTTTTAGATGCTGCTCTCCTTGAGTACTGGATTCAGTTGTTTCTTAAGTGCCCCGGAAATATACACTTTAAAAACAAAATAGATTAAAATAAGATATTGAGATAGAAGACTGAAAAAAGCCTGCCTACTCATATCATCAACTTTTTAACATTTCTGGAATGCTCCTATAGAGCTGGTATCATACAAAGGTAGGTTTGGTCCTTTGTCCTCTGGCTTAAATTCTAAAGCTGAAAATGATCTCTCCTTCAAATTTACCAAACTACTTTTTTTTCCCCCGCATGTCTCTTTTGATGGCCATCATCCTCTATCTTGTATTATTTATCTGGGAATATGTCACATTACATATGACAGCCAGCATGCTGAAGTGCTTGGAAGATGGCCCTTGGAATCTAAAATGCCTCATTTAAATTCCTGCTCTGACACATATTATATATCTTGGGTGAGTCACTTGATCCCAGTGTAGAGGCAACTTTAAAGCTATAAATTGTAAGTGAGAAAATGATTTAGGAGTTCAATCTCTAACTACCTCTTACCTTGACTACTATAAGTTTTCTAATTGGGCTCCTTATCTCAAAGCTATCCTCATTCCAAATAATCCTCCACATTGCCACCAAAGTGTTGTTCTCAAAGCAAAGGTCTGACCATTTCATTCCCCTGCTCAATAAACTCTATTGCCTCCCTATGGCTTTCAGGATGAAATAATGGCCTCCCTTGGGCATATAGAACTCTCTACAATCTGATCCCTTCCTACCTTTCTATTTTTTCCTTTCCATCCCCCTAATCTGATCCAGTCATTGGGGTCTACTGCTGTTTCTTGTGCATAGAATTAATTTCTAGTCCCTGTGGCTGTTCACACCAACAAACAGCACATCATCCATCCATTGAGCCATCGGTTACAGAAAATGGAAAAATCTTGAATTCTGTAGAGAAGTTCCCTTATGTTGGTAGTGTATTTTCCAGGGATATACACATGGATAATGAGGTTGAAATTCATATTGCCAGTGCTAGTTCAGCATTTGTGAGGCTCTGAAAGAATGTGCAGGAGAGAAGAGGTAATAGACTGCCTAATGAACTGAAGGTCTAAGGAGCTGTGCTGCCCTTGCCCTTGTATACATGTGAAACAGGACAATCTACCAGGGCCATACAAGAAAATTGTACTGCTTCTATTTCATTTGTCTTAGGAGTATTCTGAAGATCCCCTAGCAAAATAAGGTGTCAGATACTGAGGAACTTTCTCAAGCTGAGCTGCCAAACATTCAAACTTCTTCATGTCTGTTTGAATGCTAAACTTACATTTGCCTAATAGACAATTAAAAAATTCACACACACTTACATTTGCCTAATAGACAATTAAAAAATTCACATGATGGTCAGAAGAAGCGATACAAGGACACTCTCAAAATCTCTCTGAAGAACTTTTAGCATCAATTGTGAGACATGGGAGACAATGGCACAGAACCACCTAGTATGGTGTGCCCACATCAAGGAAGGTGCTGTGCTCTATAATCAGAGCAGAGTTACAGTAGCTCAAAAGAAATGAGAGAGGCACTAATTAAGAGACATCTCCCTCGTAAATGATGGCATGGGCTATTTGTGCCTGACCTCAGAGAGCTTTCTGACCTTATATTGTTCTGATCGCTGACAGATGGACACATTGTACACTGACCCCGACACCATGCTGTCCGTTTGGTCCTTTTCAAACACAAGAGAGAAAAACAACTGGCTATTCCCCAATGCCTCCAAGCTCTCCTCCCATCCTCCAAACTTGAAACTCTCTGGCTTCTTTTATCAGTTACATTAAGGTCTAGCTTCTTCTTAAAAAAAAAAAAAAAGCAAACCCAAACTTTTCTATTCCTCTTTGCTTTTAATTCTGTTGATTTTAAGGTTACCTTCCATCTAGTATGTATTTCTATTTAATATTTTGATTTGTATATATTGTTTATCCCATTTGAAAGAAAATTATTTTTTTTAAAGCAATTGGGGTTAAGTAACTTGCTCAAGGTTACACGGCCAGTTATTTCTGGGTGTGGTGCTGAGTATCTGAGGCCGGATTTGATCCAGGTCATCCCGACACTGGAGCCGGTGCTCTTACTCGCTGAGCCACCTGGCCGCCCCTAAGCAATTGGGGTTAAGTAACTTGCCAAGGTTACACAGCCAGGTGTTTCTGGGTGGGTGCTAAGTGTCTGAGCCCGGGATTCGATCTCCAGGTCTTCTCAACACTGGAGCCGGTGCTCTTACTCGCTGTGCTACCTGGCCGCCCCATGAAAGAAAATTCTTTAAGGGAAGGAATTGGTTTTCCTTCTTGTTTGTATCCACAGTAAGAGCTTAATAAGTGCATTTATTGATATGCATCAATGGAAGGCTTTTTTACACCTGATATTTGCTGCTCTTTTGAAATCAGAGGTTAAGATCAAAAGGTAAAATTGCTGTATCTATAGACATACTTATACCTATCATGAATTTCTAATTATATGTAAATTCTTTAAAGTTGGAAACTTTCATGTTTTTAACCTTTGGACCTCAGAACATATCACAGTTATTGGTATAGTAGGTACTGTAAAATAGTAGGTACTAAAAAATGTTGTTTTATTATTTTTTTCTGGAGAGTTGCCCAAAAAATGATCCCATGATACTTTGTTCATAATTTATGTTCCTATATAACTATAGTGAACCTCCCTGTGATGGAACCACTTTTAATCTTTGTTTCAATATTTTGCTATGTCATGATTAAATATGTTTTGAAAATTTCAGTTTATTTATAGACAGAGGCTCTGAAAGCCCAAGGTCTTTCTAGGAACAGTTCAAAGCTAAGTCTTGAGTTAAAGTATCAGGATAGGAAGTAGTTAGCAAGTGCATTTTATATGTTGAAGAGTATTAATTAAAAGGGAAGAAAAGGGTGAAAAAGAAAAAAAAGAGAGTGGAGATAGAGAAATTTTGCTCTCACTGGGTTAAATAAAATTACAAGCATTTGAGATGCTGGCAAGAGGACTCTGTTCTTCTGCCTATGCCTGGATTGGCAGGAGGAAAAAATAAAAACGAATAAAGCTACTCAAAGCAGGTTTTTTAATAGGCTCGACAAGCCAACTGAGGAAAAGGAGTGACTGATAAAATGAATCAATTGACAGAGGAAATACTCAAACCTGTTATAATGCACTAGGTGTAGCATTTTGCTAGAGGGTATAGTTGATAAAGCACAAGGCTTGGAATCAAGAAGACCTGAGTGACCCTGGACAAGACACTTAACCTTGTTTGCCTCAGTTTCCTCATCTGTAAAATGAGCTGGAAAAAGAAATGGTAAACGTCTCCAATATCTCTGTTAAGAAAACTGCACATGGCATCCCAGAAAATCAGATACAACTAAATAACAGCAACAAATCGGTACCCTTTGTGAGGGCCTTATGGATGTAATAAACTAACAGTTCCTTGCGATTACTTCTGGAAGATCATGAGATATTATCTTCTGTGATTATATGATCTCTACACATACTATTTCATTTTATTGTTTAGCAAATTCTCTGGGATAGGTAGTCTTATTATCCCATTGCATAAATGTGAAAACTGAGGCAGACAGCTAAGTGACTTGCCCAAGGTCACACAGCAGTTATATGAAGCAGGATCTGAACTCAAGTTTTTTCTGACTCCAAGTTCAATGCCCCATCCATTATATTACCTAGATATAATTAGCTATGTCAGCTTCATACTGAGGATATCTATCTATCCATCATCAATATGGATACACACACACATACACAGAGACATACATACATGCACACATTCATATATCCAAACACAAATATTGCCTCCATTTCAGAACTTTTAATCTTCAATATCTTAGCATGGTCCCTGGTACATATTAAGTAATTTACAAACGCTACATGACTGGATAATATAGAATGTGTTGCATATTATAATCTTACAATGTTCCTCCTTTTTACCAAATGCTCCATTTTGTCTGAACGCTGTTTGATATGTAGTTTCTGTATATTTTTCTCCAAAGTTTTGTTTCACTTCTTCATGGAGATCACCAGCTTTTATATATTCTTGAGGACAATCCATTCTTCTTACTTATTCCTACTCTTCTTGCCTGCATTTTGCCCTAACTCTCCTAGTCCTGGTTTTAAGGCCTGTGTCCTTGATCCACTGCTGGCCATGGTATGACTAAATTCTGAACCTACCTGGGGGAAAAATAAGACTTTGGATACCTAGCTTCCCTGAGAACAGCAAAGTCAATAAATGGAGCCTAGGGAACTAGAGATTCAACATGAGTTGAAAATATTTTGCTGAAGCTGGAAAATAATATATATGGGCACTGGAGTATAAAACTACATCTTGCCCTTCTAGAAAGTTAGGGGGTGGGGGAGGATATAAAAGAACAGATTGGGGGAAGGGGCATTCAGTAGGCTTGCTATCTTGGGGTGGGGGTTAGGGGAAAGATGGGGAGGAAAATTTGTAACTCAAAATCCTGTGAAAATGAATGTTGAAAACTAAAAATAAATAAATTAAAATTTTGAAAAAAGAAATATTGTGCTGAATATCAAGGAGAAAAGTGATTCTGTTAAGCCATGATTGGTAACAATGGGAATTTTCATTAGTGGAAGAAGGCAGAATTAAAATCTCTCTTCTCATGCACTAGAATAAGAGATAGCAATTTCATCACACAGAGTCAGGGTCCCAAGGGCCCAAGTATGTAGATATAGGAAAATTTCTATCTGCATAAAATCACTGCTCCTCAACAAAGGATTAGACTTATTTAAATTTAAATGTTATATATCTATATGTCTGTATATATTTATGTATATATATATATATATATATACATATATGTATATATGTGTGTGGGTACTTTTTTTCTGCCTTCCCTTTGTATTCTGGTAAATGCACCATGGTACAGTAGGCTGGATTTGGAGTCAGGACACTCCTGGGTGCAAAACTCAGTCTTTTTTTTTTTGACACTTTTTTTTCCTCATGTGTATAAAGTAGAAAGAAATACAGGCAGAAACTGTCATGGTTAGTTTAAGACAAGACCTTTCTAAAACTTAACATGTTATATAAATGTGAGCCAATACTATTTAAATGTAGTGACTAATATTTCTGATGAAAATAATTATGTTTAGATTTTTCAGAAATTTTGTTTGGTTAAAAACATAATTGAAAGGTAAAGCATGGGGGTGGAGCCAAGATGTCAAAGTAAAAGCAGGTATTTGCTTGATATCTCCCTCATACCTCTCCAAATACCCATAAAAATTACTTTAAACAAATTCTAGAGCAGCAGAACCTAAGAAATGAGAGAGGGAAACAAATTTCCAGGCCAATACAATCTGGAAGGTCGACAGGAAAGGTCTATTGCATCAGGATGCGGGAGGAGTATAGTCCAGTGGGCTGTGCCGGCATAGACAGGGTCCCCAGCAGACCTAGAGCAGGCCTCAGGGAACTGAATCACTGGCAGCTGTGGCAGGTTCCAGACTTCTCAACCCACAAATGCCAAAGATAATTTAGAAGATCAGTAGGAAAGGTTTGTTGGACCTGGGTGAGTGAGGACTGAAGTCTAGCCCCAACCCCTGGGGGTCAGTTTTGGTAGAGTTGGCAACTGCTCCTGGACACTTGGCACACAGAGAGTGGGGGATTAAGCCACTGATCAGATCTCTTTCCTGGTGCTGAAGCAGAATTCTCTTGCTTTGTCCATGCCTGGATCTGGGTCACAGTCCTGGATGGCATTCCTGGAGTGAGGAGGAGGTGACATGGCTGAGCTCATGGCTGAGGTGAGGAGGGAATCCTCCTCATAGTTCCAAGGAAGAAAAGAGTGCTTGTGCTTGCTCACAGATCAGAGCACAGGACAGGAGAGGAATAAGCAACTCTCCCTTGATCATACTACCTTGGAAGAACTGAAGATTTAGAGGCCCCTAGTAGTATCTCTGCAAATAGTTGAACCAAACCCCTGAAGCTTGGTACAGTACACCCTGCACAATGGAGGCATAGTCCTACCTTAACAAACAGTTAAAATGTTGTGTAAGTAACTGGGAAAATAGGCAAATAATGTGTTAAAAAAAACAGCCAAAACCTCAGACTATATAACCTTACTTTGGTGACAAAGAAGATCCAAACATAGAGCCAGAAGAAGACAAGAAAGTCAAAGGTATCTTCAAAGCCTGTAAGAGAAATATGAATTAGTTGGAAGCCATGGGAGAGTTCAAGGATTAAAAATCAAGTAAGATGGGGCAGTCAGGTGGCATAGTGAGTAAGACCGCTGCCCCAGAGTCGGTATGACCTGGGATCGAATCCAGGCTCAGATACTTAGCACCACACCCAGAAATAACTGGCCGTGTAACCTTGAGCAAGTTACTTAGCCCCAATTGCTTAAAAAAAAAGAGGGGCAGCCAGGTGGCTCAGTGAGTAAGAGCACCGGCCCCAGTGTTGGGATGACCTGGGACGAAATCCAGGCTCAGATACTTGGCACCACATCCAGAAACAACTGACCGTGTAACCTTGAGCAAGTTACTTAACCCTGATTGCTTTAAAAAAAAAAAATCAAGTAAGAGAACTAGAGTAAAAATAGGGAAGAAAAATGAGGGTGATGCAAGAAAATCATGAAAAATGAGTCAACAGCTTGTTAAAAGAGACCCTTCCCCCCAAATACTAAAGAAAATAACATCTTAAAAAACAGATTAACCCAAATGTCAAAAGAGGTCCAACAAGCCAATGAGAAGAACGATTTAAAAAGAAGGCTTCATCAAATGGAAAATGAGGTTCAAAAGCTCATTGAAGAAAATATTTCCTTTAAAATTATAATGAGGCTAATAGGAGCTAATGACTCTATGAGAAATCAAGAAATTATAAAGCAGAACCAAAAAGAATGAAAAAAGCAATTGAAAGCAATGTGAAATATTTCATCGGAAAGATATCTGAAAATAGATCCAGGTGATATAATTTTAAAATGTTTGGACTACCTGAAAGCTATAATAAAAAAAAGAGCCTAGATATAATCTTTCAAGAAATTATGCAGGAAAACTACCCTGGTATTCTAGAACCAGAGGATAAAATAGAAATTGAAAGAATCCACCAATCACTTCCTGAAAGAGATCCCAAAAAGAAAGCTCCTAGGAATACTGTAGCCAAATCCCAGAGTTCCCATGTATATGTGTGTATCTATCTGTATTTATTCATGTACATGTGTATGCGTATGTATATATCTATATGTATGTGCACATGTATTTGTATATGTGTATATATGTACACATACACACAGGGTGGGCATAGGGTGAGTTGAATATGAAGGGATGAAATCTATAAAATAAAATTAAGGGCTGAAAGTGGAATGTATTGGGAAAAAGAGAAAGGAAGAGGTAGAATGGGGTAAATTATCACATAAATGATGCAAAAAAAGCTTCTACAATTAAGGGGAAGAAGGAGGAGGGGAAGACAGAATGAGTCAATCTTACTTTTATTGGATTTGGCTTAAGGAGGGATTAACATACTCAATTGGGTATGGAAATCTATTTTATGCTACAGGAAAGAAGGATAGAAGGGGATAAGAGGGGGGTGATAAAAGGGAGGGCAGATTAGGGAGGGGGCAATCAGAAGCAAACACTTTTGAGTAGAGAATAGAATGAATGGGGAGCAGGATAGGATGGAGGGAAATGTAGTTAGTCTTTTACAACATGTCTACCATGAAAGTGTTTTGCATGACTACACGTGTATAGCCTATATCAAATTGTTTGCTTTCTTGGTGGGGGATGGGGGGAAGAAAGGAGGGAAATTGAAACAAGATTTTAAAAACAAGGGTTAAAATTTTTTTACATGCAACTGGGAAATATGATATGCAGGCAATGGAGTAGAGAAATCTATCTTGCCCTACAGGAAAATAGAAGGGAAGGGGATAAATGGGGGGTGTGAAAGAAGGGGGGCCAGACTAGAGGAGGGAGTAATCAGAGTGCATGCTCTCTTGGGATGGGGGGAGGGGAGAGATAGGGAGAAAAATTGAGACGCAAAACCTAGTGGAAGTGAATTTGAAAACAAAACAAATTAATTGCAAAGAAAGAAAGATAAAGCATACTGATTTATTTCAGTTAATAATAATAGCTAATATTGTGGCTCTATGGATAGAGCACTAGGCCTGGAGTGAGGAAAATGTGAGTTCAAATCTTACTTCATATGCTTACAAGCTTTATGGCCCTGGGCAAGTCACTTAACCTCTTTTTGTCGTAATCCACTGGAGAAGGAAAGGGCAAACCACTACGGTATCTTTGCCAAAAAAAAAACTCATAGAAAGTATGGTCTATAGTGTCATGAAGAATCGGACAGAGCTGAACTATTATATGCGTGGTATGTTTGTATACATGTATGTTCTTGTGTGTTTGTATATACATGCAAACACATCACACATATGTATTCATGTATATTTGTGTAGATAAGTGTATATGTATTGCTTTATGTTTTGAACTGTGCTTTACACATATGATCTCATTTAATATTAAAAAAAACCTTGTGGGGGGGGGGGGTAGGTGGTGCAGTGAATAGAGAACTGGCCCTGGAATCAGGGGACCCTAGTTCAAATCCGGCCTTAGACATTTGACACCCTTACTAACCATGTGACCTTGGGCAAGTCACAACCCCAATTTCCTTGCCTTCTCCCCTCCAAAAAAAAAACCCAACCTTGTGAAGAAAGTGCTATTATTATCTCCATTTTTATTTATGGGAAAACTGAGGCTGAGAGGTGTTGAATGCATTGCCCAGAGTTACAAAGCTAAAAAAAAACAAAACAAAACCCTGAGGCAGGATTTGACTCCATCTTCCTGTGCTCTATGCACTCTATGATCTGACTGCCTCATGTCAAGTATTTTGTCTCTTGTGTGGCAAGTCCATCAGATCAGACCTTGAGGTCTTTGATAAGCCAAAGCCAACTCTGCCTGGGACAGCATATCTAAGCTCCAGGTAAGGCAATGAGAAGGTCAATGAGTAATCCCTTGAATACTGCCTGGAAAATCCATACTTACAAAGTGATAGTTAATAACCTACTTTTGCTAGTTGTAATTGAGGAAATTAAGAAAGGGAAATGCATAAGCTTTTTCCTTTGTTTGGTGTTTCCAGCAACTGTTTTCATTAAGGTGGGAAATATATTAAATTGCTTTTTCATTTGGCTGGAAAGCCTGGAAAACTCACTGGCCTCAATCCTTTGGGACGTCTTGGGACTTCAAGGATAAAACCTAACCCTGAAGAGGGATCTTAGCAATTATCATTTGAGTACCATATTGAGCCTTTCTTTATCTGCATAATTAGAAATGGTTTCTCTGACCTATCCAAGGGAGTTGTTGAGAGAAAATAATGCCATTTTAGTCTTATGCTTCAAAAAACCTTATTTTTTATTATAAGAAATTTGGTTAATATGTTTATAACATCAGGGAAGTTGAGATTATGCTTTGTAATTTCTTCTCATTTGAAATCCATATCAGGAATGAAGATATGTGGACATCTGAGAGATTTTAAACATGCTCTTACACTTTGCTTTTGATCACAATGCAGCATAATGCAGTTTTTGTTAGACAATTCAAGACAGCCTCCTTCGCTTTCCCAAGAATATACTTGAGACTTTCTTCATTCACTTAATGTGATGAAGTTGTTGATGAGTGCAGTCAGACAAGGGGGGAGGGGTTCAGTGAAGTTCTTTGATACAAGATGAAATGGCAAGTTCCTGATTCCTGAAAAGAGTATCAAGATAGATAAAATCTCCAGGGGGGGAATATCCATCATGAAATGCATTTGTATTTTCTATTTTGTAAGTTTTCTAACTTTAATAATTTTAGAACAAATTCAAGTTTTCATTAATGCTGATACTCAACCAATAAAGAGATCAAGTGGTCATGGGGACCAGCCCAAAGAAGAACCTGTTCTTGATTGTTGTCAAGATGGAAAAGCCAGAGACAGGGAAGAGTTTGATGTGAGGGAAGAAGAAAGTTGATAGTGCCCTTCTTGCCACACTCTAGGCCTTTTATCTCTCCACCTGCTTTGATGGGTTTGTAATAGCTAGGCAGTTTTTTGTCCATGGTGGAGAGAGTATCTTCCTCAGGCCAGTATGACATATGGAAGACAGAACATAAATGAAATAACTAAGTGGGGAAGAGAGCCTTGATGGGAATACTGAGACATTTATTAGGAAAAGTAAGATCACCACCAGATGCTTCCTTGCTTGTTCAGGTCCTGCCAACTTTGGGAGTAGCTGAGTGCTTCAAGGTCCTAAAGGTGTCACTGGCATGGTTTGTGAATGATGTGCTCTTGGGTAGCATTCTTGGCTACTTGCAACTAGGAACAATGGGGTTACAACCTCTACAAGTATTGACATGTCAGCTTCGGGGGAGGGAGGAAGGTTGGGGGAGTTCAGATTTGGGAACTGCATGGGTTTCACACTGGAAATTCATAGGTTAGTTACATTGTTATAAGTTTGCTCTTGTGATACCATCCTGATTCAAACATAAACAGTCTGCTTGGCAAATGACCTTGACTGAAATGCAGTGGGTGTTAGTTTTCCTAAGTAGAATGGGATATTGAACCACAAAATGTGAATGAATGATGTAGACAGAGCCATCAGGCTAACATAAGGCTGGTGACACCACCCAAAAAGGGGCAAAACCAGCTTCAATGAGAATCAAAGAGAACATTTTCCCCAGATGTAGTCTGTGTAGTTCAAATGCCATGAGAAACTGAGTGTCATATGCCAAGGGACCTGAATGTCGTTTCTCTCTGAGAATCAGTTTTAGTCCACAGTAGTTTATTTTACAGAGTATTTACATGAAAATATGAATAAACACATAGACCTTCTCTAAATATCTAGATGTTCATATACAATAACATTTTATTTCCCTTTTGACCCCTCTTTCTAGAGCAGATCTAATGACAAAAAAAAAATACTCATAAGAACTTATTAGTATTAAAACTGACTACTTCAAAGTCTACATGAAAATTCATAGGTTTTTATTTTATGTGATCCCATTTGCTCTTTTTACAGATTATTTTTTCACTTTAAATATTTTTGCAATTACATGTAAAACATTTTTAATTTTTTTTTATTTAGAATTCTAAATTCTCTCTTCCAACTTTAGGCATTCATTGAAAATGCAAGCAAATTAATACAGGCTGTACATGCCCAGTCTTGCAAAAAAATGATTCCATATTAGTCATGTAGTGAAAGAAAAAAAATAGACAAAAAAAGAAAAATAAAGTAAGTTTTTAAAAATGTATGCTTCGATTTGCATTCAGACTCCATCAGTTCTTTCTGCTACAGTGGATAGTATCTTTCATCGTAAGTCTTTTGGAATTGTCTTAGATCATTGCAATACTGAAAATAGATTAAGTTACTCACAATTGATCATCCTTATGATATTGCTGTTACTTTGTAGAATATTCTGCTTCAGCTGACTTCATTTTGCATCAGTTCATCTAAGTCTTTCCAGAAGTTTTCCCCATGAAAGCATCCTGATCATCATTTCTTATACTTCAATAATAGTCCATCTCAATCATATCCCACAACTTATTCATCCATTCCCCAATTGAAGGACATCCCCTCAATTTCTGATTCTTTGTCACCATAAGAAGAGTAACTCTAAGTATTTGTACAAATAGGTTCTTTTCCTTTTTAAGAAAATTCTTTGGGATACAGACCTAGTAGTAGCATTTTAGGTCAAAGGTTATGCACAGTTATATAGCACTTTCGGCATAGTTCCAAATTGTTCTCCACCATCAGTGCAATAATGTCCCAGTTTTTATCCCTTCTAATACTTATATTTTAATTTTCTGACATATTAGTCAATCTGATAGGTACATGGTGGTGCTTAGAGTTGTTTGAAAGAACATTTTGCTAATCACTGGTTATTCAGAGCATTTTTAATGTGGCTATAATTTGCTTCTTTATCTTCATATGAAAACTGTTTATTCATATCTTTTGATTACTTATGAATTAGGGAATGACATATGTCCTTTAAAATGTGAATGGTTCTCCCTCTACAAACAAGGCTTTTATTAAAGAAACTTTGTGCAATTTTGTTTTCCCTTCAATTTGTTGCTTTCCTTTATAATCTTAGCTGCATTGGTTTTGTATGTACAAAACCTTTTTAATTTAATGTAATTAAAATTATCCTTTTTCATTCCATGATACTCTCTATTTCTTGTTTGGTTATTACTTTTTCCCTTATCTATACATCTGACAGGCAAACTATATCATACTCCCCTAATTTGCTTATGGCGTCACCCTTTATGTCTAAGTCGTATAGCTATTTTGACTTTACTTTGGTAAACAATGTAAGATGTTGGTATATACCTAGTTTCTGCCCAGCTGCTTTCCAATTTTCTCAGTAATTTTTCTGAAATATTGGCTTCTTATGAAAAAGCTTAGATCTTAATGTTTATTAAGCACTAAATTACTGTAGTAATGTGAACCTAATATATTTCACAGATTGACCACTCTGTTTCTTAGCCAGTTCCAAATCATACTGATGATTATCACTTTGAAATATAGTTTGAGACTTGGTATCATTTAGCCACTTTCCTTCACATTATTTTTCATTGATTTCCTTGATCTTCGTGCCTTTTTTTCTCTTTCAGGTAAATTTTGTTATTTTTTTCTAGCTCTATAAAATATTTTTGGTAATTTGATTGATATGGCATTGAATAAGTAAATTATTTTAGGTAGAATTGCCATTTTTATTTTATAGACTCAGCTGACCCATGAGTAATTAATATTTTCCATTTCTTTAGACCTCAAAATTTGTGGGAAGTATTTGGTAATTGTATTCATATAGTTCCTTGCTGTGTCTTGGAGAACAAATTTGCAAGTATTTTGTATTGTCTACAGTTATTTTAAATGGAATTTCTCCTTTTTTTAATCAAATGATTTATTAAGTTCTAGTTTATATCATTCATTTCCACAAGATTTTGAGTTACAAATTTTCTCCCCATTTTTTCCCAATCCACCACCCCAAAATATCGTTCCCACTGGACATCTCCTCCTCCAATCTGCTCTCTCCCATATTTTCTCCCATACCCCCTCCAACTTTCCAGTAGGGCAAGGTAGATCTCGATGCCTCAGTGCCTGAATATCTTATTTCCCAGTTACATGTAAAATAATATTAATAATATATATTAAACATTTGATTTCAAAACTTTGAATTCCAGATCCATTCCCTTCCTCCCTTGTCACCCAACATTATTGGGAAGATAAGCAATACAATATAGGTTGTACATGTGTAGCTATGCAAAACATTTCCATAGTGGAAATATTGTAAAAGACTGACTATATTTCCCTCCCTCCTATCCCACCTCCTACTTGTTATATTGTCTACTTTGTTCCTGTCCCTTTTCAAAAGTGGGTGCATCCAACTTTCCTCCCCAACCCCAAGCCTGCCCTACCTTCCATTATCCCCCCCCGTCATATCCTTCCCCATTACTCTCCTGTTGTGTGAGATATCCTATTTAGTGTGTATGTCATTCCCTCCCTAAGCCAAATTCAATGAGAATAAGGTTGACTCATTCTCTTTTGCCTTCCTGTTCTTCCCCTCCATTGTAACCATTTTCCCTTGCCTCTTCTATATGAGATAATTTACCCCATTCTGTTTCTCCCCATCTCCTCTCATTATATTCCTCTCTCACCTCTTAATTTCACTTTCTAAGTATCATGCCTTCATATTAAATTGATTCTGTGCCCTTTATCTATGTATAACTGTACACATATTTACAAACATTCACATATGTATTCATATGCTGATATACCCTACTATATAGTCATATATATATATATATATATATATTCCCTTCAACTATTCTCATACAGAGAAATGTTTCATAATTTACAATTTTCATTTTTTTCATGTAACAATGTAAATAGTTCAACCTTGATAAATTCCTTATGATTTCTTTTCCCTGTTTACCTTCTCATGCTTCTTTTGCTTCTTGTATCTGAATGTCAAATTGTCTATTCAACTCTGGTTTTTTCATCAAGAATTCTTGAAAGTAGGGGGTGGAGTCAAGATGGCAGAAACAGGACCTCCACTGGGCTCTGGCTTCCACCTTCCCCAATCCATGTAAAAGGGAGCTGCAGAACCCACAAAATGACACAGAGAAGCTAACCTCCCACTGAGGACAGCCCGGCAGGCAGGCAGGAATCGGCCAGCACAGCACTCTGGGAGCTGAGCCCAGTCCCAGGCCAAGGCTTTAGCCCCAGGGTAGCCCTGACCAGCTGCTGGCCAGAGGGACCCCAGATCAGCAGCAGCTGTGGCCATTTCCAGATTTATCAACACATAGATGTGAAGGACAAAGTGAGAGGTCAGTGCAGTCTGGACTTTGGGACCCAGTAAGTGGGAGTGCCTGGCTTTTGCCCCCGGTTCGAGAAGCTGTTGATACATCTTCAGCTCCTGGCTGAGAGTGTAGGGGGACCAAGTGATGGGGTGCTTGGGATCTATGTTTGTAAAATCTATTGTAAACTCAATTTGTAATACCAATGTGTAACATCAGTAATGATGGGGTGCTTGGGATCTATATTTGTAAGATCAGTCTGTAAAACTTTGTAACATCAATTTGTAACACCAATTTGTAAAATCACACTCCATCCTGCCCCCCCCAGTCTCAGAGCATTAATTCTGTCCCTTCTTACCCCCACCCCCCAGATTCAAAGCATTAATTGTGCCCAGCAACACCTCATGGATTGTTTATCTCAGCCTTGAAACACTAGCAAGCTATACCTATCAATCCTTATGAAAATATCTATAAACATTCCAGCTTAGGCAACTATTATCTCCCCCTTCTATAGTGCTATAGTGTCCCACTACCCCCATGAATCCTTTGGTACCCTATCTCTGGGTTAACTCCTTTGCTTATTATACACTGAGTCTCCAGTTAACCTTGGTTCCCAGACATCAAGCGTTCCCAGACATCAATCCTGTCAAACGTGACACTGATGGATGGCAGACTGGGCACTTCTCCATCAGCCCTTGACCACTCACTGACTTAGTGATGTTTCAAGCCTAAAACCACACTTCTAGGTAGTCCCCTAGAAAAAAAAAAGCCCCTTGGGCTTTTTCCCAGTGTATCATGGGCAATACACCTGTGCAGTTACATTACACTGGCCTCACCTTAACTCCTCCCTAATCCCACCCTTAATCACCTAGTTAGCATAATTGGCAGGTGTTCTAATATGGATGATTCTATATAAACCTTAATTCTACCCCTTTAAGGTTTCAGGTCCCATAAGGATCCTTGCCCGCTGAAAGGCGTGTAATAAACTTTTTCAATTCTGACTCCAATTAAGCCTGAGCTGAATTCTTTCCAGACTTAATCACAGGTTCTGGAATTAGATAAGATCAGAGTTCCTGCTGAACCTATTGGGAGCCATTCCTCATCACAAGCACCAGGCTGAGAGGTAATCACTCTTGCTTTAAACTGCTTGAATCTGGATTTCAGTCTAGGGTGGAGGTCCTGGGGTGTGTGTCCAGCTTGCCAGAGCATGTGGAGACCTCAGAGAGGGCACCCAAATAATACCTCTGGCAGCTGAGAAAACCCCAGCGTTTGGGATGAAAGCTCCCCTGTCTGTTGGCAGAGTCCTACTGTAGTAAAAATAAAAAAAAACCCAGGGGTCCAGTGACTGAGGGGCAACATGACCAGGCAAAGGAAACAAAGAAGACAGAAGATTCCAAGATTAGACTCCTATTTTGGGGACAAAAAGGAGAAAAGAATGGAACAGGAGGAAGACAGTGAAGTCAGAACTCTTGCACCAAAAGCTTCAAAGGAAAATACCAGCTGGTTACAGGCCAGAGAGGACCTTAAGAAGCCGATCAGAAAAGTGGAAGAAAAATTGGGAAGAGAAATGAGAACAATGCAAGAAAATTAAGAAATGAGAGTCAACAGCCTGACTGAGGAAAATAACACCTTAAAAAATAGACTAAATCAAATAGCAAAAGAGGCTCACAAAGTCAATGAGGAGAAGAAGGCCTTAAAAAGCCGAATTTGCCAGATGGAAAAAGAATCTCAAAAGCTCACTGAAGAGAATCATTACTTCAGAATTAGATTGGAACAAATGGAAGCTAATGACATGATGAGGAATCAAGATGCTGTTAAACAGATCCAAACAAATGAAAGAATAGAAGGCAATGTGAAATATCTCATGGGAAAAACCACTGACCTGGAAAATATATCCAGGAGAGATAATTTAAAAATTATTGGACTACCTGAAAGCCATGATCAAAGAAAGAATGTAGAAATCATACTCCAGGAAGTTCTCAAAGAAAACTAACCTGATGTTTTAGAACCCGAGGGCAAAATAAAGGTTGAATGAATCCACCCATCACCTCCTGCAAAAGATCCCAAAAAGAAAACTCCTAGGAATATTATAGCCAGGTTCTGGAATTCAAATACAGAGTAAAGAGAGAATATTCCAAGCAGCCAGGAAGAAACAATTTGAATATTGTGGAAAGACAATCAGGATAACACAAGATCTGGCATCTTCTACACTGAGGGATCGAAGGGTTTGGAATATGATATTCCAGAAGCCAAAGGAGCTGGGATTAAAACCAAGAGTCACTTACCCAGCAAAACTAAGTATCATGTTTCAGGGGGAAATATGGTCATTCAGTGCAATAAAGGACTTTCAAGCATTCTTGCTGAAAAAAAAATAGAGTTGAATACAAAATTTGACATTCAGATACAAGAAGTAAGAGAAGCATGAGAAGGTAAACCGGGAAAAGAGATCATAAGGAACTTCTCAAAGTTGAACTATTAACATTCCTATATGGAAAAACAATAATTGTAGCTTATGAAACTTTTCTCAGTAGTTGAAGGGAATAGAAATATATGTATATATATATATATACACACACACATACATATATATGTATATCAGGGTATATTGGCATATGACTGTATATGTGATTGTGTGTATATATGTTTACAGGTATACATAGATAGTGGGCACAGGATCAATTTAACAGGAAAGGATGATATTTAAAAGGTGAAATTAAGAGGTGAGAGAGGAATATAATGAGAGGAGATGGGGAGAGACAGAATGGAGTAAATTATCTCATATAGAAGAGGCAAGGGAAAATGGTTATAATAGAGGGGAAGAATAGGAAGACAAAAGGGAATGGGTCAACCTTATTCCCATTGAATTTGGCTTGAGCAAGGAATGAAATACACACTAAATAAGGTATCTCACCCTCCAAGTGAGTGGGGGTGGGGAGGAGATGTGAGGGGAGATTATGGAAGGGAAGGCAGGCTGGGGGAGAGGGAAGTTGGAAGCACCCACTTTTGAAAAAGGGCAGGATCAAAGCAGAGAATATAACAAGTAGGAGGTGGGATAGGAGGGAGGGAAATATAGTCAGTCTTTTACAATATATCTACTATGTTATTGTTTTGCACTAGCCACACATGTACAACCTATACTGAACCACTCATCTTCCCAGTAAGGGTGAGAGACAAAGGAGGAAGGGAATGAATCTGAAATTTGAAGTTTTAAAGTCAAATACTCAAATATATATACTATTATTAATACTATTTTACATGTATTTTGGAAATAAGATATACAGACACTGGGGCATAGAGATCCACTGGAAAAGTCAAAAGGGGTAAAGAGAAAATATGGGAGAGAGCAGATTGGAAGACGGGATATGCTGTGGGACTGCTATTTTGGGGCAGTGGGTAGGGAAAAAAGGAGAGAAAATTTGTAACTCAAAATCTGGTGGAAATTAATGATGTAAATCAGAAGTTAATAAACCATTTGAAAAAAAAATAAGAATGCTTGAAAGTCTTCTATTCCACTGAATGACCATATATTCCCCGAAACATGATACTCAGTTTTGCTGGGTAGGTGATTCTTGGTTTTAATCCCAGCTCCTTTGACCTCTGGAATATAATATTTTAAGCCCTTTGATCCCTCAGTGTAGAAGCTGCCAGATCCTGGGTTATACTCTTTGTGTTTCCAAAATATTCAAATTGTTTCTTCCTGGCTGCTTGTAATATTTTCTCCTTGATCTGTGTTTTCCAACAACTGGCTATAATATTCCTATGAGTTTTCTTTTTGGGATTTTTTTCAGGACATGATTTGGTGGATTCTTTCAACCTCTATTTTGCCCTCTGGTTCTAAAACATCAGGGCAATTTTTCTTGAAAATTTCTTGAAGGATGATTTCTAGGTTCTTTTTTTTTTTTTTTTGATCATGGCTTTTATGGACGCAATTAATTTTTTTTTTTATCTTCATTATTTTTTTACAATTAAAAGTTTTTCCCTGGATTTTTATAAATGGTCTTTATTTTTTTTTATTTGATTGGATCTGTTTAATAATATCTTTTTTTAAGCAATTGGGGTTAAGTAACTTGCTCAAGGTTACACGGCCAGGTGTTTCTGGGTGGATGCTAAGTGTCTGAGCCCGGATTAGATCCCCCAGGTCATCCCAACACTGGGGCCGGTGTTCTTACTCATTGTGCTACCTGGCTGCCCCTGTTTAATAGTAACTTGATTTCTAATAAAGTCACTACCTTCCATTTACTCCAATCTAATTCTGAAGGAATGATTCTCTTCAGTGAGTTATTGAGATTCTTTTTCCATCTGGTAAATTTGGCTTTTTAAGGCATTTTTCTCCTCATTGCCTTTTTGAGTCTCGTTTGCCATTTGAGTTAGTCTATTTTTTAAGGTGTATTTGGCAGGTTGTTGAGTCTCATTTCACAATTTTCTTACACCGTTCTCATTTTTCTTCCTAATTTTTCTTCCACTTTTCTGATTTTCAAAATCCTTCTTAAGGTCCTCTGTGTCCTGTAACCAGCTTGTATTTTTCTTTGAAGCTTTTGGTACAAGATTTCTAACTTCACTGTTTTCCTCCTGTTCCATGCTTTGAATCTTTTTGTCCCCAAAATAGGAGTATAAAGTTGGGTTGCTCTGTTTACTTTGCTTCCCTCGTTTGCTCAGGTTGCCATTCAATTACTTGACTTTTGGGCTTTTTGCCACAGTAGGACTCTGCTACCAGGCAGGGGAGCTTCATGCCAAACCCTGTGGTTTTCTCATCTGCTGAAGGTGTTAGTTCGGTGCTCTCTTTGAAGCCTCCACAGGCTCTGTCAAGCTTGTCACACACCCCAGGACTTCTACCCTAGACTTCAATCCAGATCCAAGCAGGTTAAAGCAAGAGCAATTAGCCCTCAGACTGGTTGCTTTGTCCCCCTACAATCTGCAGGCCAGGACCTGATGCTGCCACATGGTAGCAGCTGCACAGCTGTGGCCACCTCAGCTGCTTCTCGCCACAGGGGCAAAAGTTGAAGCACTCTCAACTACTGGGTCCCGAAGTCCACAGTGCACTGACCTCTCACTGTGTCTTTAGCATTTATGTGTTGGTAATTCTGGAGACCACCACAGCTCCTGGTGATCTGAAGTCCCTCCAGCAAGTGACTGGTAAGGCTCACCCTGAGGCTAAAACTTGGGGCCTGCATAGGGCTGGACTCAGCTTCCAGAGTGCTTCATTGGCCACTTCCTGCTGGCCTGCTAGGCTGTCCTCAGCAGGAGGTTAGCTTCTCTGTGTCATTTTGTGGGTTCTGTAGCTCCAAAGTTTCTTCAGAGTCACCTTTTATATGAATTGGAAGAGGAAGAGCAGGAGCCCTGTGTAAGTCCTGTTTCTACCCCACCATCTTGACCAGAATTTCTTCTTTTATGTCTTGCTGCTGAATGCTGTTGTTAATATACAGAAATTTTGATGATTTCTGTAAGTTTATTTTATATCCCACAACTTGGCTGAAATTATTGTTTCAACTAGTTTATTTTATTATTTTTTTTTAGTAAATTCTCTAGGATTCTCTAAGTATACTATCATATCATCTGCAAAGAGTGATTGTTTTGTTTCCTCATTGCCTACTCTAATTCCTTCAACTTCTTTTTCTTCTGTTATTTATTTAGATGTTGCTTATCATTTTATGGAAAGATTCATTTATTCATATGTTTTATAATGTTTTTAATAGGAATAGGGGTAAAAATTTTCAAAAAAAAAATTCAGTATCTACTGAAAAAACCATATGACTTCTCTTGGTTTTATTAATGATATGGGCAATTATACTGATTATTTTCCTAATTTTAAACCAACCTAGCATTTCTGGTATAAACCCCTTCTGTCCATAGAGTATGATCACTGTGATATATTGCTGTAATCTTCTTGCTGATATTTCATTTAATATTTTTGCATCAATATTCATTAGGGAAATTGGTCTATAGTTTTCTTCTCTGTTTTTGTTCTTATTGGTTTAGGTATCAGTAGCATATTTGGGTCATAAAAGGAAAGTAAGTCTTCTTTGCCTATTTTTTTAGTGAGTTTATATAGTATTGGAAATAATTGTTCTTTAAGTGTTTGACAACATTTGGTTGTGAATTCATCTGGTCATGGTAATTTTTCTAAGAGGGATCATTGATGCCTTGTTCAATTTCTTTTTCTAAGATGAGGTGATTTAAGTATGCTATTTCCTCTTCCACTAATCTGATTTTGTTCCTTTGTTTTTGGTTAAATCTGACTCTTTATGGCTTCATTTGGGGTGTTTTTGCAAAGATGCTCGAGGGGTTAGCCATTTTCTACTCCAGATCCTTTACAGGTGAGGAAAACAAGACAAACAGGGTTAAGTGACTTGCCCAGGGTCACCCAGCCACTAAGTATTTCAGGCTAGACTTGAACATATGAAGATGTTTTCTTAAATTTAGGTCTAGCCCTGGATCTAGCTGTATGTGAACACTTATAATTTGGCAAATATGCATCCATTTAATTTAACTTGTTAGATTTCATGACAGATAATTAAGCAAAAGTGCTTATAATTGATTTGATTTCCTCTCTAATGGTGTTGGATTCACCCTTTTCATTTTATGACACAGATAATTTGGTTTTCTTTCTTTTTAATTCAAATTAACTAGTGATTTATCTGTTTAATTAGTTTATTGAAAACACTCCTTGTTTTATTTATTAGTTCAATGCTTTTTTCTTACTTTAAATTTTATTAATGTCTCTTTTGATTTTTCAGGATTTCAATTTTGTGTTTAATTGAAAAAACATAATTTGTTATTTTTCTATTTTTTTTTATTTACATGCCCAATTTATTGATCTGTTCTTTCACCTAAATGCCACTTTGGTTGCATTCCATAAATTTTGGTATATATTCTCATTGTTGTCATTCTTTTTAGTGATTTTTTAAAATTATTTTTCTTTTAAATTTATTTATTTTTCATTTACAACAATCAGTTCTACAAGTTTTTAAGTTCCAAATTTTCTCCCCCTTTCTCTCCTCCTCCCTACCCCCAAGATGGCATGCAATCCAATATAGGTTATACATATACCTTCACATTAAAAAAAATATTTTCACAATAGTAGTTTTAAAGAATTATAATCAATGGGATGAACCATGAGAGAAAAGAAATAGAACAAAACAAAAAAAAAAAAAGAGAAAGCAAATAGTTTGCTTCAATCTGCATTCAGATGACATAATTCTTTCTCTGGATGTGGATAGCCTTTTTCATTATAAGTCTTTTGGAATTGTCTTAAAAACTTGCATTGCTGAGAAGAGCCAAGTCTATCAAATTTAGTCATCAGAGAAATTTTAGTGAAATTATGGATTGTTGCTTTGATTTACTCTTTGACCCACTCATTTCTTAGGATTAGATTATTTTCTTTCAGATTAATTTTAAATCTATGTTCTTTTAAAAATCTTTTAAAACTTAATTTTTTTATAGTTTTCATCCTTAAGTTCCATAAGATTTTTAGTTCCAATTTTTTTTATCCTCTCCCTACCCCCTCCCCAAGATGGCATGCAATCTAATATAGGCTCTACTTATGCATTGATATTAAACAGATTTTCACATTAGTCATAATCTAAATAAGAATTAGAACTAACAGGAGGAGCCATGAAAAAGAAGAAACACAACAACAAAAGAAAAGGAGAGCAAATACTATGCTTACATTCTCATTCAGAATGCAAAGTTCTTTCTCTGGATGTGAATTGCATTTCCCATCATGAGTCTTTTGGAATTGTCTTAGGTCCTTGCATTGCTTCGAAGAGGTAAGTCTATAGCCTAAGTCAGTCATCACACTATATGGTCATTACTGTATGCAGTGTTCTCCTGGTTATGCTCATTTCACTCAGCATCAATTCATATAATTCATTCCAGGTTTTTCTGAAGTCTGTTTGCTCATTATTCTTATAGCACAATAGTATTCCATTACATTCATATGCAACAACTTCTTCAGCCATTCCGCATTTGAGGGGTATCCCCTCAATTTCCAATTCTTTGCCATCACAAAAAGAGGTACTATAAATATTTTTGTACATGTGGGCCTTTTCCCCCCATTTTTGTGATCTCTTTGGGATACAACCTAGAAGTGGTATTCCTGGGTCATAGGACATGTACAATTTTGCATCCTTTTGGGCAAAGTTCCAAATTGCTCTCCAAAATGGTTGGATCAGTTCACAACTCTGTCAACAATGCATTAATATTCCAATTAAATCTATGTTCTGATGGTGCTTTTGTTGAATGTAATTTTATTGCATTATGATCTGAAAATGATGCTTTTAATATGTCTGCTTTTTTGCATTTGATTATGAGGATTTATGCCATAATACATAGTCATTTTTCATGTAGGTGGCATGTAGTGCTGAGAAAAGATCTATTTTCTATTCCCATTCAGTTTTCTCCTGATGTTTATTATGTCTAATTTTTCAAAAATTCTCTTCATCTTAGGAATTTTCTTGTTCATTTTTTGTTATATTTCAGCTAGTTAATAGAAGAAAATTGAGGTCCCTCATTAGTATGATTTTACTATTTATTTTCTCCTGCAACTCATTTTTTTAAAGTATTTGGATTCTGCACTATTTGGTACATATATGTTTAATATTGATATTGCTATATTGTCTTTAATACCATTTAGCAAAATGTAGTTTACCTGTTTATCTCTTTTAATTAGATCTATTTTTGCTTTTGCTTTGTCTGAAATGATTGTTATTCTGCTTTTGTTTTAACTTTAGCTGAAGCATTATAGTTTCTTCTCTATCCTTTATATTTTCATATCTTCTGTGTATCTCTCTCTGCTTCTGGTGTGTTTCTTGTGAGCAATATATCATAGGATTCTGGTTTTTAATCCATTCTGCTATACCTTTACATTTTGTGGTTTAGTTCATCCCATTCATATCCGTAGTTCTGATTCCTGTGTATTTCCCTCCACACTATTTTACCCATTTATCATTTTATCTCTCTCCTTTCACACAGTCTCTCCTTACCAGTGTTTTTCTTCTGACGACTGCCTCCCCAATTTGCCCTCATTTCTCTGATTTCCCTCATCTTTTATATCCCTCCCTTCTTACTTTCCTGTAGGGTAAGGTAGGTTTCTATATCAGATTGTGTATATTGTTCACTCTTTGAGTCAATTCTTATAAGAATAGGGTTCAAGCATTGTCAGCCATTCCCCATCTTTCCCTCCATCATAAAAACTCTTCTGGTCTCTTATGTGAGATGATCTAACCCATTCTACTTTTTCCTTCTCCTAGTGCATCCCTTTATCTCACTCCTTAATTTTATTTTGTTGTATACCACCTCATCAAAATTAACTCACATCCATGTCCACTGTCTATGGATACAAATGCTAACTGCTGTAATCATTATAAAGTTCTTTGGGTTTGTCCATATGACCTTCCCATGTAGGAATGTAAACAGTTAAATCTTATTGACTTTCTTGTGATTTCTCTGGTTACTTTACCTTCTTATTCTGCTTGACTCTTGTATTTGAAAGTCAAAATTTCTATTCACCTCAGGTATTTTCAATATTTGAAATCTTATTATTTTATTTTTTGTTTTGTTTTGTAGGTGGTTATTGTTTCTAGATTCTAGCTCCCTTGCCTTTCAGAATACTGTATTCAGAGACTTCATATTCTCTAACATAGAAGCTGATAAATCTTGTGTTATCCTGACTGTGGCTTCACAATATTTTAATTGCTTCTTTTTGGCTGCTTATAATATTTTATCTTTGACCTTGGAGCTCTGGAATTTGGCTATAATATTCTGAGGAGGTTTTATCTGGCAATCTTTTTTTCTTGGATGTGGCTGGTAGATTCTTTCAATTTCTATTTTACCCCCTAGTTCTAAGATATCAGAGTAGTTTTTCTTGAAAATTTCTTCAAATATAATGTCTGGGTCCTTTTTTTTTATTATGGCTTTTCAGGTAATCCTATAATTCTTAAATTATCTCTCTTAGATATCTTTTTCAGGTCAGTTATTTTCCCAGTGATATATTTCACATTTTCTCCATTTTTTCTTCTTTTGATTGTGCTTTATTGTTTCTTGATGTCTCACAGAATCCTTATCTTGCACATGCCCAATTCTATTTTTTATGGAATTATTGTCTTCGGTGAGTTTTTTTACTTCTTCTTAATTTGGCCTATATTAATTTTAAGTTCTTTTCTTCAATAATTTTTTCTTGTATGTGTTTTTCCATTCAGCCAATTCTGCTTTTTTAAGGAGTTTTCATCAGAGGATTTTTGTGCCTCTTTTACCATTTGCCTTATTATGTATTTTGAGTTGTTATTGTTAAGGTGCTTTTATTTTCCTTCAGTATTTTTGTACCTCCTTTATCAATCTGATGAAATTTTCATGATTTTCTTGCATCACTCTCATTTTTTTCCCAATTTTTCCTTTACCTCTAACATTTGTTTTTATTTTCTTTGTCTCTTCCAGGAATTTTGGGGCTGAGAACAGTTCTTATTTCTCTTTAAGGCCTTGCGTGTAGCTGTATTGTCATTGTTGTTTTCTTCAGAGGTTGTGTTTTGATATTCCCTGTAACTAAGGTAATTTTTTATGGTCAGGTTTTTATTTTCTTTGTTTTGTTTCATAATTGTTCAAGCCCATTTATTAATTTTTCACTTCGTGTTAAAGTTGAGCTCTGCTCTTGGGGTGGAGAGAGCACAGTTCTCACTTCAGGGTTTTAATGCTGCTATTGTCTGGGGGTATGCAGTTTTTCATTTCTTCCAAGATGGTATGAGCTAAGAAAAACTGTAGTCACTGCTCTCCTGGTCTATGCTTTGGTCTCCGAGTGACCACTCTTTTCTATTTTGGAACTTTGGCAAGGGCCCGGACTACTACTAGTGTTTCTCCTTGCCCTAAGACTGTGGCAAGGAACTGCAGTGCAACAGAGTTCTGCTCCCAGTACCAGCAAAGATTTTGCCATATTGTCCTGACCAGTTGTCTGACCCACTTGAAGTCTGTGGGCTGAGAGCTCAGGAAAGCGCAGATGATTCAGTTGCCCACAAAGCTTTTTGTTTGCTGGGGGGATGGCCTGTGTTGGACTGTGTTTCACTCTTACCCCCATGTGACTCACCTTTCCTCCCAAGCTTCTTAAATTTTGGCCTGGAAAATTGTTTTACCCCATCTTTTTGTTACTTCTGCCTTTTGTTGATAGGAGGGGATTGGGGGAGAACTCAGGGAAGTTCTTGCCTTTACCCTACCATCTTGCCTCTGCAGATCCCATTTATTCTTTCTTTAGAATTATAATTCTCTAATGATTAGAAGCAGCCAATGAGAAAATTGACAAAGGGCTGATGTTACAGGCAGTTATGCTGACAACAAGAAGACATGACAGCTTAAAATCCAGCTGTGAGGGATAGTATAATTCCAAAAGACATTTACAAAGACTTTAAGAGTCCAGTAGTCTATGGGAAAATGCATACCTCAAAAGTTCTAGAGGGAATTACTATTATTAATTAACAATGGATACTCTTTAAAATGATCCTTAATCATCAAGAGACAATTATATTATTTACATTGTACTCTATTTAAGAAGGTAGAAATGTATGTGTACAAGAAAGATCATTAAATATTGTAAGAGAACATGGTTTAGAAGCACTTAATAGCTCATTACATACAGTTGTGCTCCTGGAATTACGAAGATCTGAGTTTAAATTCAGCCTCAGTAATTACCCTGAGAAAGTCACTTAACCACTGTTTGTCTGTTTCCTTTTTCCTCCACTATAAAATCAGAGTTGTTGTGATGATCAAATGAAATGGTATATTTTTAATTGTTTAGCACGATGCATGCCATATAGTGGGAACGATATAAATGTGTATTCTCCTCCTTTCCCCTTAGTTCCTGGTTACTATCCCCGGCCACCTATTACCAGGTGTATGACACCGGACAATTACTTCTACTTTTCTGAGCCACAATTACTTCATCCGTAAAATGAGAAATTAGGACTAAGGTTCCTTCCAGTTCTAAATCTATGATCCTAAATCTTGCAAACTAAATTGGTGAAAAAAGTTTTGATCCTTAAAGGAAGGAACTTTTGTAACAGGAAAAATATGCATATTTAAAAATACATAGGTACTGGTTCATTTTTCAGTGGTGCTAAATGTGTGAAGTGTCCCTGTGAACTCAAGTCTTATATGAGTCCTTTCAATAGGGTAGCACTCAATTTCCTCCCTGATCCCTGACTTGAACAACAGGTCTAGCAGAACAACCTTCTTTGAAAGAGTAGTACTTACGCTAAAGAAATAAGCACAGTGATCTGTCAAGATTAATGTCGCCCTTTAAAACAAAGACAAGACAATTCCCAGGATGGTTAATGGAAGCACTGGTTTGGAATGAACTAGGTGAAAGGACTCTAATTTCTTACAGAATCATGCTTGATTGTTTTCTTGTAGAGCAAGAAATCTGAACTATTTTGGTTTCATGGACCCTTGTGGCAGTCTACTGAAGCATATAGACCCCTTTTTAGAAAAATGCTTTTAAATGCTTAAAATGAAATACATAGGATTAAAAAGCATACAAATCATAATGAAATATTCATATACAGATGAATGTAGACATGTAGATTTAGGTATATATAGAGAGATCGACCAATGGATGAATGTTTGGTCGATTTTCCTTCATTCTCAAAGAGAACCAAAATGACATCACTGTGTTAAGTTGGAGTTTGTCCAGCTATGGCTGATCAGACCAATGTGAAGTCGAAATGCTCCATCACAGGTTGGACGCAAACAATCCATTTGAACGTTTGGAATAGGTTCTCTAAATTTGTGTATCTTCTGTTTCTTTTGAGTTGCTTCAATTGTGCTTTGCTCATAAAGCACAACACCTTCTCTGAGGAAGGCATGCCGTGCTGGGAAGTCCTGTGCCAGTGTCTCCCATGTCACAAAATCAATTCAAAATTTCTTAAGAGAGACCTTGAGAGTATCCTTTTATCGTTTTTTTTTTCTGACCACCATATAAACACTTGCTCTGTGTGAATTCTCCATAAATTAGTCTTTTTGGCAAGCATACATTTGGCATTTGAACAACAACATGGCCAGGGCATCAAAGTCAATCTCTCTGCTGTAGAATTTGAATGCTTGGCAGTTCAAGAAAGGACCTCAGTGTCTGGTATCTTATTTGACCAGATGAACTTCACAATCTTCCTAAGATAATTCAAATTGAACCAATTCAATTTCTTGGCATGGTTCTGGCATACTTTCCAGGTTTCACAGGCATACAACAATGAGGTCAGCACAATGACTCTATAGACCTTCAGTTTGGTAGTCAGTCTAATACCTCTTCTCTCCCAAATTTTCTTTTGGAGCCTCCCCAACAGTGAATTAGCTCTGACAATGTCGGGTCAACTTCATTAACAATGTATACATCTCTGAAAAGTATTCTGTCAAGGTAAGTTAACTCATCCACAATATTCAAAACTTCTCCATTTGCTGTAACCAATAGTTCCACATGTGGACTGTTTGGAATTGGATGATGGAGCACCTGTGTTTTCTTGGTGTTAATTTTTGAGCCAGAATTGACATAAGCAACAGAGAATTAAACCATGCACTGTTGCATCTCAGCTTCAGAGGCTGCATTGAGTGCACAGTCATCTGCAAACACAAATTCATATACCAACATCCTTCAGCTTTAGTCTTAGCTTGTAGTCTTTTCAAGTTGAAGAATTTACCATTAGGGTGGTAGTTTACTTTGATGCTGTATTCATCCTGACCAAAGGCATTTGAGAATGTGACTGAAAACATCATGCTGAAAAGCATGGGAGCAAGTACATCACCTTGTTTCACTCCATTTCCTTGGAAAGTGCAAGATTATCATCCATTATTGAGAACCTGGGCAAGCATATCATAATGACTTCTCCACACAACCAAATTTTGACATGATTTTCCATAAACCCTCATGAATGACAGCATCAAAGGCCTTAATCAGATCCACAAACATTGTGCACAGATTTTATTCTGCTCTCGGCATTTCTCCTGGAGTTGTCAGGCAGCAAATACCATATCAACCATTTCTTGGCTCTTTCTTAAGCCATATTTTCTCTTAGGTAGATGACCATCTCCCAAGTGAAGGATTACCTTATCAAAGAGGACTCTTGGCAAAAATTTTGCCAGCAATGAATAAGAGAGAGACACATCCCTCCATGATTGTCACATGAAAATCTATTTCCTTTACCTTAATAAAGATGGGAAGTGGAGGCATCCTTGAATTCCTGGGAGATAACCTCACCTTGTCATATAATGTGGGAAATTTCAGTCAACTTTGGTATAAGCAATTAGCACCTAGTAAACCTCAGCTGGAATAGAATCAACACTAGGGGTTTTGTCACACAAAAAGGGGCTAATGGCCTTCACAATATCTTCTTCAGTTGGAACTTGAGCTAAGGAAGGACTGATTTTAAAAAGTCAATGGCTTCAGTCTTGATTGATGACAGTCTGTGGAGAAAGCTATATAAGTGCTCAATACACCTCTCTAGGATCGTGTTGTTATAACTAACCAATGTGGCTCCATCATCACTGAGTAGCTGAGATGTACCATAGGTCTTTAACCTATAAATAGCATTCAAAGTATAATAAAAATGCTTTGGATTGTTAATATCAGCATAAAACTGAATTTAATCTGCCTACAGAATCAAGAATCTTCCATCTCTCTAAGCATTACTTATCCTTTACTTTGGATAGAATCAAATGCTACCTTCTTAGGCATGGATGAACAGTCCTGCTGGTAAACCCATTTAAGTTCTTGGTTTAAATTTAGCAATTTCTTAATTTCCCCAGAATTTTGTCAAATGAGTCTTGATGTTGGTGAGTGTTCTGACCCAAGTGAACAAAAGTATTTTTGTATACCAAATGTTTGAAAGCTGCCCACTCCTTTTCTGCTGCACTGTTGTCAACTGTGTGTTGGCTCAACCTACCATCCAAGATAGCAACAAACTGCTTCTAATCAGAGAAGAGCTCTAATCTTTTGACATTAATTATTCCTGTAGTCATTTTGCTTTGGGGCAATCACTTTGCTTGAATGCAAATACTCAAATTGGAGAGGATAAGTCTAAGATCAATCCATCCCTATGTGCCACATATTGCCTTCATCACTCTCACATCTTGTCCGTCTCTTTTCCTTAGTCACATAGTTTATTAAATACCAATGATTTCTGCAAGAGTGGATCCACAAAGTTTTATTGCATTTAGGTTAATAGAAGAGTGTTGGTGACGAGGTCATGAAACACACATCTCTTCCGTAGCAAATGCTCATTGCTCTTGCTGTTTCCAATTTTGTTCCTTCCAAGGACTCCTTGCCATGTCTGAGAGTCTGAGCCTACAGTAGCATTAGAGTCATTCAGAATTACAAGCTTGTCCACTTTTGATACATTGATGATAAGAGCCTCCAAACCCTCATATTTAAAAATATATTTTAAATTAATTTTTATGTTTATTTTTAGTTTACATCATTTCCACAAGATTTTGAGTGACAAATTTTCTCCCCATCTTTCCCATATCCACCACCCGAAAACAGTGATCTCACTGTATACTTCCTCCTCCAATCCGTTCTCTCCTCTATCTCCTCCCATCACTCCTCTGACTTTCCAGTAGGGCAAGATGGATCTCTATGCCCCCGTGCCTGTATGTCTTATTTCCCATGTGCGTGTGCATAATAATAATAATAATAATATATTTTTTAGGCATTTGATTTTAGAACTTTGAATTTCAGATTCTTTCCCTTCCTCCTTCATCACTCACTCTTACTGGGAAGAAAAGCAATTCAATATAGGTTGTATGTGTGTAGCTATGCAAAATATTTCCATAGTGGATATATTGTGAAAGACTGAATATATTTCCCTCCATCCTATCCCACCTCCCACTTGTTCTTTTCCTTATTTTGATCCTGTCCCTTTTCAAATGTCCCTCCTCCAGCTTGCCCTCCCTTACATCATCCCCCCTCTCATCCCCTTCCCCCCTACTCTCCTGTAGAGTGAGATACCCTATTTAGTGTATACGTCATTCCCTCCCTAAACCAAATTCAATGAGAATAAGGTCAATTAATTCCTTTTTGCCTTCCTATTCTGCCCCTGCATTGTAACAGATTTTCCTTGCCTCTTCTATATGAGTTAATTTACTGATTCGGTTTCTCCCCATCTCTTCTCATAATATTCCTCTCTCACCTCTTAATTTCACCTTTTAAGTATCATCCCTTCCTATTAAATTGGTCCTGTGTCCTCTGTCTTCGTGTACCTGCACACATATATACACACATTCACATATGTATTAATATGCCCATAGACCCTCCTATGTAGACATACACACACACATACACATTTATATTCCCTTCAACTATTCTCATACTGAGAAAAGTTTCATAAGTTACAATTATAGTTTTTTTCCTTGTAGGAATGTAAATAGTTCCACTTTGATAAGTTCCTTATGATTTCTTTTCCCTGTTTACCTTCTCATGCTTCTCTTGCTCCTTGTATCTGAATGTCAAATTTTGTATTCCACGCTGTTTTTTCCATCAAGAATGCTTGAAAGTCCTCTATTCCACTGAATGACCATATTTTCCCCTGAAATGTGATGCTCATTTTTGCTGGGTAGGTGATTCTTGGTTTGAAACCCAGGTCCTGTGACCTACAGAATATCATATTCCAAGTCCTTCCTTCCCTCAGTGTAGAAGCTGCCAGACCCTGTGTTATCCTGATTGTGTTTCCACAATATTCAAATTGTTTTTTCCTGGCTGCTTGTAATATTTTCTCCTTGATCTGGGAACTCCAGAACCTGGCTATAATATCTAGGAGTTTTCTTTTTGGAATCTTTTTCAGGAGGTGATCAGTGGATTCTTCAACCTCTATTTGGCCTTCTGGTTCTAAAAAATAAGGTCAATTTTCCTTGAGAATTTCTTGAAGGATGGTTTTTAGGTTCTTTTTTTTTGATCATGGCTTTCAGGTAGTCCAATAATTTTTAAATTATCTCTCCTGGATCTATTTTCCAGGTCAGTGGTTTTTCCAATGAGATATTTCATATTGCCTTTTTTTTCATTTGTTTGGATCTGTTTAATAGTATCTTGATTTCTCATAAATTCACTAGCTTCCATTGGTGCCAATCTAATTCTAAAGGAATGATTCTCTTCAGTGAGTTTTTGAGATTCTTTTTTTCCATCTGACAAATTTTGCTTTTTAAGGCATTCTTCTCCTCATTGGATTTTTGAGCCTGTTTTGCCATTTGAGTAATTCTATTTTTAAGGTGTTATTTTCTTCAGTCAGGTTGTTGACTCTCTTTCCATAATTTTTTGCATCATTCTCATTTCTCTTCCCAATTTTTCCTTCACTTCTCTTATTTTGCTTTCAAAATCCTTCTTAAGGTCCTCTATGGCCTATACTCAGCTCACATTTTTCTTGGAAGCTTTTGGTACAGGAGTTCTGACTTTGCTGTCTTCCTCCTCTTCCATGCTTTGATCCTTTTTGTCCCCAAAATAGGAGCGTAAAGTCAGATTGCTATGCTTGCTTTACTTCCTTTGCTTGCTAGTGTTGCCGCTCAATTACTTTACTTTTGAGATTTTTTTTGCCACAGTAGAACTCTGCTACCAGACAGGGGGGAGCTTTATTCCAAATTGCTTTGTGTTTTCTCAGCTTCCAGAGCTATTATTTGGGTGGCCTCTCTGAAGCCTCCACACACTCTGGCAAACTGGTCACACACCCCAGCACCTCCACCCAAGACAGCAATTCAGATCCAAGCAGGTTAAAGCAAGAGCTATTACCCCTCAGACTGGTTTCTTGGTCTGCCTACAATCTGCAGGCCAGGAGCTCTGAAGCAGCCACAAGGAGGTGGCTGCACAGCTGCCACCCCTCAGCTGCTTCTCCCTCCAGGCGGTGAAAGCTGGACCCCACTTCTGAACTCCCTCTTCCCAAAGTCCACACTGCACTGACCTCTCACTTTGACCTTAGAATCTATGGGTTGATAATTCTGGAAACCACCACAACTGCTGGTGTGAAAGTCCCTCTAGCTGGAGGCTGTTTGTGGCCAGCCTGAGGTTAAAACCTTTGGCAGCTCCAAAGTTTTTGGAGTCATTTTTTACAGGAATTGAAAGAGGTGGAAGTGGGATCCGCATGGAACTCCTGTTTCTACCTTAATATTCCATTTTTTAAATTTTGAGCTCTAAATTTTCTCCCTTCCTCCTTCCCCACCCCCTCCCATTGAGAAAACCAGTAATTTTATATAATTTATGCAAGTGCAGTTATGCAAAACATATCCATAATAGTCATGCTGTGAACGAAAACATAGACAAGAAAAGAAGAAAAAAAACCTCAAGAAAAATAAAGTAAAAAAAAAAACTGTATTGAGAAACCATTAGTTCTTTCTCTCAGAAAGAATGGCATTTTTTCATTATAATTCCTTCAGTTTTGTTTTGTAACATTGTATTGCTGAGAATAGCTAAATCACCCGCAGCTGATGGTCTTACAATATTGTTGTTACTTTGTACACAGTATATCGCACTTTGCATCAGCCCATGCATGTCTTTCCATGTTTTCTAAGAGCATCATTTCTTATAGTACAATAATATCCTATCATAATCACATACCACAACTTTTTCAGCCATTCCCCAATTGATGGCCATCCCCTCAATTTCTAATTCTTTGACACATGAAAAGAGCTGCTATAAATATTTTTGTACATATGGGTCCTTTTCCTTTTTTTATTATATCTTTTGGCATACTGACCTAGTATTGGTATTGCTAGGTATATATGGTTTTATAGCCCTTTGGGAATAGTTCCAAATTGCTGCGCAGAATGGATGAATTAGTTTACAACTCCACCAACAATGCATTAATATCTATTTTTTTTCCAAATTCCCTCCAACTTTTGTAATTTATGTTTTCATTCCTATTAGTCATAGGTATGAATTGTATAAATTTTCCTTTTTTTAATAAAGTACTGAGAGTATGTTTTCATATGGCTATAGATAACTGATTACTTCATCTGAAACAGTATATCTTTTGATCATTTATCAATTAGTGAATGGTTCTTATTATAAGTGTGATTTAGTTCTCTACATGTTTGACAACTGAGGTCTTTATTAGAGAAACTTGCTTTATTTTTTACACAGTTATGATTGCAACATGTATATTTCTCCCCATACATCCCACCCACCATTTATTCTACTCTTTCTTACATTTCACTCTATTCCTCCTCAAAAGTGTTTTGCTTCTGACCACCTCCTGCCTTATATCTCTCTCTCTCCTTGTCTTACCCTCTTTCCCTCCTACTTTCCTGTAGGGTATGTAAGATAGATTTCTATACCTAATTGAGTGTATTATTTCCAATTTGAGCAAACTCTAATGAAAATAAGGTTTATTCACTCTCCCAATCTTCCTCTCTGCTCCTCTCCTGTAAAAGCTTTTTCATGCTTCTTTTATGTGAGATAATTTACCTCCATTCTACCTTTCCCATTCTCCCAGTACATTACTCTCTCATCCCTTAATTTTATTTTTTAGATATCATTCATTCATATTGAATTCACACAACCTGTGCCTTCTGTATGTATGTATTCCTTTTAACTACTCTAACAATGATAAATGTCTTATGAGTTACCAGTATAATTTTCACATGTAGGAATGTAAGCAGCTTAATCTTATTAAGTCCCTTATGATTTCCCTTTCCTGTTTATGTTTTTGTTCTTCTTTTGTGTCTAATATTTGAAAGTCAAATTTTCTATTCAGCGCTGATCGTTTCATCAAGAATGTTTGAAAGTTCTCTATCTCATTAAAAATCCATTTTTTAGCTTGAAAGATTATGCTGTTTTCCTTAGTAGGTGATTATTGGTTGTAATGTTATCTCCTTTGCCCTCCACAATATCATAATCAAACACTGTGATCCTTCAGTGTAGAAGTTGCTAAATTTTGTGTTATTTTCACTATGACTCTACAATGACTGATTTTTTTTCTGAATGCTTACAATATTTTGTTCTTGAATGGGGACTCTAGAATTTGAATATAATATTAAATCATCTCTCCTGGATCTGTTTTCCAGATCAGTTCTTTTTTCAGTGAAATATTTCACTTTCTCTTCTATTTTTTATTCATTTTTGTTTTATTTTGTTTCTTGATTTCTCATAAAGATATTAGTTTCTGGGAGGCGGAGCCAAGATGGCAGAGTAGAAGCAAGACCTTCCCACTGCTCCGGCTTCCACCTTCCCCAATCCATGTAAAAAGGGGACTCTAAACAAACTTTGGAGCTACAGAACCCACAAAATGACACAGAGAAGCTAACCTCCTGCTGGGGACAGCCCAGCAGGCTGGCAAGAATCGGTCAGCCCAGAGCTCTGGGAGCCGAGCCCAGTCCCACGCCAAGGCTTTAGCCCCAGTGCAGGCCTGACCAGCCCCCTGCCAGAGGGACTCCAGATCAGCAGCAGCTGTGACCCTTTCCAGACTTATCAACACATAGATGTGAAGGACAAGGTGAGAGGCCAGTGCAGTCTGGATTTGGGGACCCAGTAAGTGGGAGTGCGTGGCTTTTACCCCCGGGGCGAGAAACCTCTGAGACTCTGGCACAGCCAGCCAGCCACAAGTGGTGGCTTCAGCTCCTGGCCTGCAGAGTGTAGGGGGACCAAGCACCAGTCTCAGGGGTAATCGCTCTTGCTTTAACCTGCTTGGATCTGGATTGCAGTCTAGGGTAGAGGTCCTGGGGTGTGTGTCCAGTTTGCCAGAGCGTGTGGAGACCTCAGAGAGGGCACCCATCTAATACCTCTGGCAGCTGAGAAAACCCCAGCGTTTGGGACGAAAACTCCCCTGTCTTGTGGCAGAGTCCTACTGTGGCAAAAAGCCCAAAAGTCAAATCATTGAGTGGCAAAATGAGCAGGCAAAGGAAACAAAGCAGACAGAAAATTCCAACATTACACTCCTATTTTGGGGATAACAAGGAGCAAGGCATGGATCAGGAGGAAAGCAGTGAAGTCAAAACTCCTGCACCAAAAGCTTCAAAGGAAAATACAAGCTGGTTACAGGCCATAGAGGACCTTAAGAAGCAGATAAGAGAAGTGGAGGAAAAATTGGGAACAGAAATGAGAACAATGCAAGAAAATTATGAAATGAGAGTCAACAGCCTGACTGAAGAAAATAATACCTTAAAAAACAGACTGACTCAAATGGCAAAGGAGACTCAAAAAGGCAATGAGGAGAAGAATGCTTTAAAAAGTCGAATTTGTCAGATGGAAAAAGAATCTCAAAAGCTAAATGAGGAGAATCATTGCTTCAGA
>NW_027185804.1:15387246-15412350 GCF_028583685.1 Petaurus breviceps papuanus
AAGAATCTCAAAAGCTAAATGAGGAGAATCATTGCTTCAGAATTAGATTGGAGCAAATAGAAGCTAATGACTTTATGAGAAATCAAGATGCTGTTAAACAGATCCAAACAAATGAAAAATAGAAGGCAATGTGAAATATCTCATGGGAAAAACCACTGACCTGGAAAATAGATCCAGGAGAGAAAATTTAAAAATTATTGGACTACCTAAAAGCCATGACCAAAGTAAGAACCTAGAAATCATCCTCCAGGAAGTTCTCAAAGAAAACTGCCCTGATGTTTTAGTACCAGAAGGCAAAATAGAGGTTGAAAGAATCCACCGATCACCTCCTGAAAAAGATCCCAAAAAGAAAAGTAGGAATATTATAGCCAGGTTCCAGAATTCCCAGATAAGGAGAGAATATTACAAGCAGCCAGGAACAAAAAATTTGAATATTGTGGAAACACAAGCAGGATAACCCAGGATCTGGCAGCTTCTACACTGAGGGATCGAAGGGCTTGGGATATGATATTCCAGAGGGCAAAGGAGCTGGGATTAAAACCAAGAGTCACCTACCCAGCAAAACTGAGTATCATGTTTCAGGGGAAAATATGGTCATTCAGTGGAATAGAGGACTTTCAAGCATTCTTGCTGAAAAAAAACAGATTTGAATAGAAAATTTGACATTCAGATATAAGAAGCAAGAGAAGCATGAGAAGGTAAACAGGGAAAAGAAATCATAAAGAACTCATCAAAGTTGAACTATTAACATTCCTACATGGAAAAACAATAATTGTAACTTATGAAACTTTTCTCAGTAGTTGAAGGGATTAGAAATATATATATGTCTATATATGAGGGTATATGGGCATATGAATACATATGTGAATGTGTCTTTATATGTTTACAGGTATACATAGATAGAAAGCATAGGACCAATTTAACAGGAAGGGATGATGCTTAAAAGGTGAAATTAAGAGGTGAGAGGAATATAATGAGAGGAGATGGAGAGAGACAGATTGGGGCAAACTATCTCATACAGAAGAGGCAAGGGAAAATGGTTACAATGGAGGGGAAGAATAGGAAGGCAAAAGGGAATGGGTCAACCTTATTCCCATTGAATCTGGCTTGAGGAGGGAGTGAAATACAAAATAAATAGGGGATCTCACCCTCCAGGAGAATAGGGGGGGAAGGGGATGAGAGGGGGGATGATGTAAGGGAGGGCAGGCTGGGGGAGGGGAGGGAGGTTGGAAGCACCCACTTTTGAAAAGGGACAGGATCAAAGTAGAGAATAGAACAAGTGGGAGGTGGGATAGGAGGGAGGGAAATATAGTCAGTCTTTTACAATATATCTACTATGTTATTGTTTTGCATTAGCTGCACATGTACAACCTATACTGAACTGCTTGTCTTCCCAGTGGGGGTGAGTGGCGGGGGCGGGGGGGAAGGGAATGAATCTGTAATTGAAAGTTTTAAAATCAAATATTTAAATATATGTATATATATATGTGTGTATGTGTGTGTATATATATATATATATTATTATTAATACCATCTAACATGTAATTAAGAAATAAGATATACAGGCACTGAGGCATAGAGATCCACTGGAAAAGTCGAAACGGGTATGGGAGAAAATATGGGAGAGAACAGATTGGAGGAGGGGATATCCTGTGGGACTGCTGTTTTGGGGGGATGGGTGGGGGGAAAACGGGGAGAAAATTTGTAACTCAAAATCTGGCGGAAACGAATAATGTAAATCAGAAGTTAATAAAGCATTAAAAAAAGATATTAGTTTCTGTTGGCCCTATTCTAATATTTAAAGAATTATTTTTCTCAGTGAGCTTTCGGACCTCATTCTCCATTTGGCCAATTTTGCTTTTTTTAGGCATTCTTTCCCTCATTTGCTTTTTTGACTTCTGTTACCATTTGACCTACTCTGTTTCTAAAGGTGTTATTTTCTTCAGTATTTTGTTGTGTCTCCTTAGCAAGCTGTTGACTTGTTTTTCATGATTTTCTGGCATCAGTCTCATATTTCTTCCCAATTTTTTCTCCATTTCTCTTACTTGATTTTCAAAATCCTTTTTGGGCTCTTCCATGACTTGAGACCAATTCATATTTTTACTTTTCTTGGAAGTTTGGATGTAGGAGGTTTGATTTTTTTTTTCTTCTGAGTATGTGTTTTGATCTTCTTTGTCACCAAAGTAAGTTTCTATGTTCAGAGTTGTTTTGATTTTTTTCCATTGTTTGGTTATTTCCCCAATCTATTACTTGAATTTTTAATTTTTTCTTAACATAGGGATGGGCTTCTAAAGAGGAGGGAGTACTGTCTCAATCTTCAGGGGCTTTGTTTAGCTGTTAACAGAGATAATTCTAGCGACCTGTAAGTTTTCAGTTCTTCCAAGGTTGTATGAACTTAGGAGAGGTGCATTTTCCACTCTTCTGACCTTTGTTCTGATCTGTGAGGGGCCACAAGAATTCTTTTCTGCCCTGGCATTATGAAGAACGTCCCCAGCTGCAAGCTCTTCTGTGCTACTGTTCCTCCTCACCCTGGGACCACAATCCAGGACTGCAACCCAGATCCAAGTACGGGCAAATCAACAGAATCTGCCTCAGTGGTAGCAAAAAGACCTTGTCATCTCCTTCTGAACATTTTTTCAAGCCCCTTACTCTCTGTGCACTGAGAGCCCTGAGAGTCATGGCTGTCACTTTCAAGGCCTTCTGGCTTTAGGGGTCCGAGGCTATGCTGGTAAGACCTGTGCTCCAATAATCCCCCAGGTGTACCAATGTTTCTTTCTGACTTTCCAATTTTTCTTTTGTTTCCATGGTCTGACAGGTCTGGAAACTACCACTGTTGCCAGTGACTCAGTCTCCCTGAGGTCTGTTTTGGCTTTTGTGCAGCCTAGTCTGCAATGGTGAGGCCTGCAGTGGACTGGGCTCTTCTCTCACCCTGGTGCAAGAGTCATTTCCTTCAGACCTTTCAAGTTGTCTTAGGCTGGAAATTTGTTTCCCTCTGTCTTTTTGGCTTCTGATGTTCTAGAATTTGTTTAGAGTCTTTTTTTTAAAAGATATTTGGAGGGAGTTAGGAGAAAGCTCAGGTGAGTCCCTTCCTTTACTCTGCCATCTTAGCTCCACCTCCCCAGGGTACCTTTTCTAATCTCTTTCTCACTCTGAGAGTTGAGCAGTGGAATCCTTAAAAGGCTACTCAGACACCGAAGTGGGGACCAAATTACACTACTGCTTCCAGTGAGAAGACAAGTCTATGGCCTGGGCTGCCTATATGCAGATTTTTTTATTACAGCTCCCATTTTATCTTCACCTGCTGCTTTATAGCTTCTCTGTTGCCACAGAACTTTGACATAGGCAAAAATGTTAAAATTGTGCGATTTCTTTTGATTCATACATAAATTGGATTTAATTGAGGGAATATTTCATGGAGTCCTCAGCCTCACTCTCTTTTCCACAGTCATCACAGTCCAGTGGAAGGACAGAGTCAAAATGACTTGTGATCTTGTAGATGGCCTTGGCATCTTCAATGTCTTACCAACCTCTAAGCAGTCCACAGTGCCTTCTTTAGGTACCTTCATGGCTGTTGGAACAAATTGTTCTCATCTACCCATTCAACCAGCAAAGTCTACACGTGTTTGGGGTAGACATCTCCTAACTCACCAATGGGTTTGAGACCCTTGTTTACCCTCAACCTGTTTCATCCTTTCTGCTGGGCATACTACAGCTTCTTAGAGCCACAGGTGAGTGTTAGATGGGTCAGGTGGACACCAAATGTGGAAATAAGACCTCATACCAAAGGTGCTAGTCTTGCCTAAACTCTCCGTATATCATAGATAAATTGGGAGAGAGAGAGACAGAGAGAGAGAAACAGAGAGAGACAGAGAGACAGAGACAGAGAGACAGAGACAGAGACAGACAGAGAGACAGAGACAGACAGAGACAGAGAGATCTCCCCAACTTAAGTCACCCCAGCATACTAACTCCAATTCTAAAGTAAAAGATCAGTTAGAAACTTGAGAATGAATGTAGGACAGATGCACAGGACTTTACAATTTCTCCTCGGAAATACTTATCATGTACCATAGCTATGTTCAGATGAGGACGTATATCAGAGGCTTCTTTATATTAACCAGTGAGTTTCTCCTCCTGTGATCCTGAGCTAATAAATATGGGATTCAAGTTGTTGCTGTCAATTTTAGTCTTCCACGTGGAAACTTTTCTAAACCACAAAGACAGGGTCTGCATAGGACACTAAGGGCAATTAATTTTGAAGATGCCTAGTGATCACTGTCTACTTGTCTTCAGAAAACGCTGTTCCCTCTTAACAAGCAGCAAAGCATTACATCAGCAGCTGCTGTTGAATGAGATCAGGAAGCCCACTGGCCCCACTCCAGTTCTGCTTTCACTGACCTGAAGGTTGAGTGAGTTTTAATTTCAATGTGTCACTTAACCTCCACTGAAATCTTACTCCAGTGCTCATGCTGGCAGGGATGGAAACAGAGGAGGGTACTCTCCAGGCTCTTTAAGGTAGAAAGAATTTCAGTTCAGATTTGATAACAGACTGCCACCTGAGAAACACACACACACACATTTTAACATATGTAGATATGTCTCTGTTTATGCATACATCTAAAAATTAAAATAGTTACACCACAGACATTTTAGTGATAGAGATCTGATCTCAATGCCAAGAACAAGTTGATTCAAGTCCCACATCTGACACATGCTCACTCTATAATGCTGGACAAATTCATTGACCTTTCAGTGCCCTATAAAACTTTCAAATATAAAAAAATATGGAGAAAGTGCTGTCCTGCATAGAAAAAGGAGGTTTTCTCATCAGAGTGTTCCCTGTATGAATGAGATCACATAATTGATTCCTAATATATCATGGGGAATGGGAAATAGATATTCTTGCCTCTAATAAAATCTAAGTTTCTTCACATCAGGGACTCATATCTTTGTATCCTCAAAACCAGCCTAGCAAAATGTCTGGCAAATAGTAGCCACTTAATAATGATTGTTAACCTTAAGTTAAATGAACTGAATCTTTGATCCTTGTCTAGTTATAGATTCCTCCCATGTTCTTGTGAACTTGCTTGGATCAGCCCAATCTTTAAAACATTCATGTTTAGCTTTTCCATCCTCTCAATTTATCAACATACTTCTGCTTCCTCACCAGGCTACTAGAAATAATTGTCTACACATCCTCATGCATGCTCTCCCCCTTCTTAATTCTCTTGCAATCAGATTTAATAATCCATCATTTGAGTAAAATGGTTCACTCCAACATTACCAGACATTCCTCAGCTTAGAGGATTGAAGGCTTTCTTACTTTCCTCAACCTTCTTGACCTCTCTGTAGTTCCTGGCACAGATGACAATCCTATCCCCCTGCAGATTCTCATTTCCTTTGGCTTCCATGGCAGTACTTTAATCCCAATTTTATTCGCTTCTGCCTTCTATAAAAAGCTTTTGCTGATCCTTCCTACAGCTACTGATTTCCCTGTTGATTCTCTGCTCTATCCTGTACATTTCTTGCCTATACGTAAGTGTTGTCATGACATCTCTGTCATGGGACTCTAAATTCCTTGAGAACAGGGACTTTTTTTTTACTTCTTTATTTCCAACAGTTAGCACAATGCCTGGCACAAAATACATATTTAATTAATTGCTTGTAAATTGACTGACTAGTTTACTGCTTTTTCTCTGTTATCATTACTGGATCACCCAATCTCTATCCCCTCTTCTGTCTTATAAAACTCACTCCATTAATCTCATCTTCTCCTATGGGTTCAATTATTCCCTCTATTTAAGTGACTCTGAATTTTATATATTCAACTCCCGTCTCTCTCCTGAACTCTAGACCTGAATAGTTAAGTACTTTTTATATATCTCCTTAAGACCCCATCAGCTTTTCAATCTTATTGTAGGGGATTGGATCTTATCTTCTTTCTGTATGCCTGTCCTTGGTCCAATCTTCCCTGTTTCTGTAGAGGGTGTCCCAGCATCCCATATACTGAGAGTCATAATTTCAGAGTCATCCTTTACTCTTTCTTTTCCCTTACCCACCCTCATAATTAATGAGTTACCAGACCTTATCAATTTTGACTTTATAAGTTTTCTGACATTACTTCCCTTTTCTCAGCATAAATCTATCTCTGCAGTTCACAGGCAAATATAATTGGAGCAGTGGGCTTGGAGTCAATGGAAACATGGATTCAAATCCTTCCTTTAATACATAATAGTTATGCAATCATGGGAGTAGGGGGGGAATGGAAAAAGCATTTATTAAGTGCCTCCTCTTACAGGTACTGTCCTAAGAGGTTTATGATTATTTAATTTTAACCGGGCAGAACATTTAACCTTTCTGAACTTTGGTTTCCTCATTTGCCTTTAGTACCTACCGTAGAATACTGTTGTATGTTTGGACCAAATGGAATTATGTATATAAAATGTTTTGCAAAATTGAAAATATCATATAAATGTCTTTATTTTCTATATCATATAAATTCTTTATTTTCTCATCTCCCATGGTCTAGATAACTGTAACATTTTTCTAATTATTCATCCTGCTTCTACTCTGCTCTCTGTCTAATCACTTATCTAAAACAGCTGTCAAATTACTTTTGCAATGGCAAGAGTCTGAGTCTCTTGTGATAACAATGTAGAAAGCTTACTGGGCTTACAGTCATGAGAATCATTGGTTCACATGTCTATATTGGGACATGTCACGCCCTATCTTCAAAACATGTAGCTGGGCCCTAGTGTCTAAAGAACAAAATGGAAAAAATTGAACCAGTCATTTAAGTCCACCATATTTAACTCCATTGTATTTCTTCTATTCATCTTTCTACTCATTTCATATCACTCCCCTTAAGGAATTTTATGTCCTAGAGGTAGATATATAGATACAGCTAAGCTGGAAAACCACCCATCCCATGAATTTGAGGCTTCCTCCCCCATCTCTGCATTTGCATAAGTAATTCCCCCTACTTGGAATACCCTCCCCTCTCTTCTCCTTTGAGAATCTGAATTTTCCTTCATGGCTTAACTTTGGAGTAATCTCCATTATGAAGCTGTCCCCGATTCCTACAATTGTTAGTGCTCCCATTCCTCATTTCCTTTTAGGATATTTATCTGTAAGAGAGGATTTAGGGTAGAATGAATAGGGAAATGACCTCAGAGACAGGAAGACTTCAGTTAAAATCCCACCTCTGATAAAATTTTGACTACATGACCCTGGGAAAATCACTTAATTTCTTAGTACCACACACTGTCTTCTAATCTTAGAACATAAAGAAGAGTGACCAATTTCCACCAGTAAATTGAAGCTCATTAAGCTAATGAAATAACAAATCCAGGAAATCTCCTGCCCCGCCCCCAAATCTTAATTGTAAATATTATGTTACTAGCAGTAAAAAGCAGCTTTCTTGAGAAGGAACTCATTTTTATCTTATTACTAGAACATCAAAGTGCTGACTCAAGTGTAAATTTAATAATTGTTTAATTATATATTTGGCATGTCCAAAATAAATTTATGTAACAATGTGGTATGTGTATGTATACGTAATATATATGGTGAAATATAGCTTATATATGTATATGTAGTGTATTATACATGTGTGTATGTGCATATATGTATGTATGTTTGGATATATATCCATACATATTCAAACCATATACATATATATATGTTCATATTATGTCCAAGATATAGGTATAACTCACATAGACATAAGATTAAAAAATTGTTAGGTAGTTTCCTTTCTGAGGTCTTTGTTCTTAGCATTGTATGTTTCTCATTTATTCAATGACTATTGTCCTGTTTAAGGGATGTTAGCACATCATTATCTCCTTTAGTCTCTGGGGAGCCACTTAGTGCAATAAAGTAGGGAAGTGTAAATGTTCCCTAATGATCTGAAAGAATTAATGAACATCTCGATATGCTTAACTACATTCAGTTGATAAGATGCATGCCAGTTGATATGAAACACTTTGAAGGCTTTGGAGAGAATGCAGTATTTGAGCTGAAGCTATTATGATTTAAGTCTCAGCTTAGCCAATAATAATGTGAGTAACCTTAGGCAAGTCATGTCACTCATATGGGCTTCCAATTCCTTTCAACTCTAAGATTCTCTGATTCTTTGGTTCTAAGTGATCATTGATTTTGTTCCTAATTGAACCAAATTTGACATAAGGAAAAAAAGCTTCTCCTCTGCCTTTCTTCATATTGTTAAGCACTGGAATTTACGGAGGTTTCTGGTTACTTTATCTATTTCCCTTGATGCACACATTCACATCTCCCTTGAATGTTAATGAAAAATCCAAGACTATGATAAGATGTTAGCAACTCATCTTCTGCCACAGGAGCATTTGTTAAATAGTACAAGAGTATGGGAGGAATTGAGGCATAGGAGGGAGAATGCTAACCTCAAAGTCAGGAGTGAATGAATGAATGAATGAGCAGTTATTAAGTACTTATTACTCACAAAGCTCTGTGTTAACTGTGATGGATAAGCAAAGAAAAAAATTGAGACAATCCCTAAATTCAACAAGCTTTTATTTGAATGAACGGAGAAAATACACAAGGGGGTTTCAGCTTCAAATCAGATGGTCCTTAGGGTACATGGCAAGGCAGCTGGTAATTAATGCATCTTCATTAATATTTCCATTGATGAAACCATATTGGTTTCTGATGTTGATATGACAGTTTCAAGGATTTTGGTGTGAAGAGCTTTCTTTTTTATACCCTCAATAGATATGGCTACTTAAGGCTTAGGGGCTGCAAAAATTACAAAAAAAAAGTTGTCAGGTCTCATCTCTATAAAGGCTATGGCTGAGGGAGTCTAGAAGTGCTGCTCTTTCCAAAGCTTGGGATGTATCTGCTTCTCAGGAGCTTCCTTTCAGTGAAGAGCTTTGGTGCTGGCAGTCCCCTTCTCCAGAAGGCTTGCTTCCCCCAGGAATGACTACAAGAGCTTAACTGTTGCTGTTCATCCTTCATTCTGGAAGAAGACCAGGAGCATTAGGATGGTGATGTCTTGACTTGCAAAGGAATTGGAGTTAAGTGAGGTAGAGCTGTGCAAAGTCATCAGCCTCACTCTTTCTCCAGAATCAATGGAGTCTGGTGACAAGTTAATAGGTCAGGATGACTGACAGTGGCCCAGGATGCAATGGTAGTATTTGACCTTTTTAAGCTAAGGTCTTTCCGAAGTCTCAGTTTGTCTGAGGCATAACCTATTCAGTAGCTCAAGAGCTTAACTACATCAGAAAAGACTGAAGTGCCAATCTTTTCTAGACACTAATTAGTCCTATGCTTTTAGAAAAGTGACTTGTGGAGGGGTGGAGCCAAGATAACAGGGTAAAAGCAGGAATTTGCTTGAGTTCCTGCTTCAACCACCTCCAAAACTGTAAAATATGACTCTAAACAAATTTTAGACCTCTGTGTACAGAAACCCCAAGTGACACAGAGAAACAAATCTCCCACTGAAGGAAGCCTGGCAGGTGGCCATGAAGGGTCTATCACACCAGGCTGGGAGCAGAGCACAGTAACATGTGAGGCATGTGGGATGAAATCAATGGCCCAGGCAGGACAGAGCAGACTTCCGGAGAGTGAATCACTGGAAGCTGTGATAGTTTCCAGATGTCTTAACCAATACACACCAATGATAGAGTAAAAGGTCAATGGGGAACATAGTTTATCCTGGGTGAGAGAAGAGCATGGTCGGGGCTCTGCCCCCAGTGTGGAGGTGATGGTGGCTGCAACTGCTGCTGCTTCTTCTGTCTCCAGCCATACAGATCATAGCGCGACCAAGTGACTGTCCAGAAGGCACTTGCAGGAACATCTCTGACATTGCTGAGGAAGGATTCTCTTGTTTTGCCCTTCTTGGATCTGGGTCACAGTATTGGGTGGTGGTCCTGGGGTAGAGAACACACATGTGGCAGAGCTTGTTGAGGCTGTGGAGAGAAAGTCCTCCTCACAATTCCTAGGCAGGTGCCTAAAAGAAACTCTGACAACAGTTGTGCAAAATTCCAGAAATTTGGAACACAGCATTTTCACTCTGGAAGCAGAGTTGTACCATGGCAAAGAACTAAAAAGTCAAGTAATTGATTGGAAAGAGGAATACAGAGGAAGTGAAATCAGACTATAGAACATTTTTGGGGGGACAAAGGATCACAACATGAAACCAAAAGAAGAAAACAAAGTCAAAACTGCTGCATCAAAAGCCTCCAAGAAAAATATGAATTGGTTGCAGGCCTTGGAGCAGCTCAAGAAGGATTTTGAAAATCAAGTAAGAGAAGTAGAGGAAAAATTGGGAAGAGAAATGAGAATGATGCAAGAAAATCCATGAAAAATGAGTCAACAGCCTGAATGAAGAAAATAACACCTTAAAAATAGAATAACTCAAATGGTAAAAGAGGAGCAAAAAGTCAATGATGAAAAGAATGCCTTAAAAAGCAAAATTGGTCATATGGAAAAGAAATGTCAAAAGTTCTTCAGAATCAGATTGGAGCAAATGGAAGCTAATTACTTTATGAGAAATCAAGATATTATAAAACGAATTCAAATAAATGAAAAAAGAGAAGGCAATGTGAAATATCTCGTTGGAAAAACCACTGACTTGAAAAATAGGTCCAGAAGAGGTAATAAAAAATTATTGGACTACCTGAAAGCCATGATCAAAACAAGAGCCTAGAAATCATCCTTCAAGGAAAATTGCCCAGATTTCTTAGAACCAGAGGGCAAAATATAATTTGAAAGAATTCTCCAATCACCTCTTGAAAAACATGCCAAAAAGAATACTACTAGGAATATTATAGCCAAATTCCAGAGTTCCCAGGTCAAGGAGAAAATATTACAAGTATTGTGGAAATACAATCAGGATAACACAAGATCTAGCAGTTTCTACATTAAAAAATCAAAGGGTTTGGAATATGATATTCCAGATGCCAAAGAAGCTAGGATTAAATCCAAGAGCTTTATACCCAGCAAAACTGAGTATTATGCTTCAGGGGAAAATATGGTCATTCAATGAAATAGAGGACTTTCAAGCATTCTTGATGAAAAAACCAGAGCTGAACAGAAAATTTGACTTTCAAATAAAAGAAGCAAGAGAAGCATGTAAAGGTAAACAGGAAAGAGAAATGATAAGGAACTTATTAAAGTTGAACTATTTACATCCCTACATGAAAAGATGAAATTTATAACTCATGAGACTTTCCTCAGTATGAGGATAATTGAAGGGATTATACATGAATATTTTTTTGCACATATGGAGTGCATTATCTCAAATAAAGGAGGCAGAAGAAGGCTGCTACAACTGTTACAACAGAGGGGAAGAGCAGGAAGGTGAAAGGGAATGAGTCAACCTTAGTCACATTGAATTTGGTTTAAGGAGGGAATAACATACACGCTCAATTCGGTATCTTACCATACAGGAAAGAAGGGGGGAAGGGATAATAGGAGGGATGATAGAAGGGAGGGCAAATTGAGGGAGAAGGTAGTTAGAAGGAAACACTTTTGAAAAATGACAGGGCCATAGGAGAAAATAGAATAAATGGGGGGAGGGATAGGATGGAGGGAAATATAGTCAGTCTTTCACAATATGACTAATATCTAAATGTTTTACATTTCTACACATGTATAACCTATACTGAATTGCTTGTTTTCTCAATGGGGGTGGGTGAGGAGGGGAGAAGGGAGAAAATCTGGAAATCAAAGTTTTAAAAACAAATGTTAAATATTTTTTTACATGCAACACAGAAATGAGATATACAGGCAATTGGGTATAGAAATACATCTTGCCCAGAAAGAAAGTAAGGGGGGAATAAGAAGGGATATGAGAGGGCAGATTGGTGTAAGGATATTCAGTATACTTGCTGTCTTGGGGTGGGGGGTAGGGGAGACATGGGAAGGAAATCTGTATCTCAAAATTTCTGGGAAATGAATGTTAGAAAATAAAGTTTTTAAAAAGATTTTAAAAAATGAAAAATTACTTTCCCTTTTTTCAGTTAAATTTCCTAACCTGGGTGACCTTTGATAACTGTCTTAGTTTTTCTTCCCTTATTTGTAAAAGAGGAATAATGATACTATGGTATCTATGTACAGGGTTGTGGTGATGTCCTGAAAAGTGTTTGTGCCTATCAATGCATGTACTAATTGGTATATAGGCATTAACACACATATACATTTCATGTATGACAAGTATTACCTAGTCTATTTATATGTATGTGTATGTTGGCATGAATACATAGACAAAACATTGTGTGTGTATATACATACATATACACATACATATATCTGTGTAAATGTTTACCCTGTTAATATATACACACTAAAAATTAGTAATTGCATTTAACAACTTTGATATTATACTAAATACTTTAAAAATACTTGAGTTTATATGCTATAGTAATTAAATAATTTAAATATGTTAAATATCTTTAGTTTAATTATATGCAGGAATACAATACAAAACATGCATATGCATGCATGTGTGAATGTATATGAAAATATATGTTGTGATATGTGTATATGTGACAGTCATGCATGCCAGTACCTGCTCTGTGCACAATTTCTAATATATACATGTGTGTGAATATTGTACACACTTGGATTTAAACTTCTATATTTGTATAAATTCACACAAATGCATATGGCACATATATATATGTATATATATATATGCAGATGTGTTACTGTACCCTCACATAAAGAAAAATGTATGCCTATACTTGTTTGTATTGTTTTGTGTGCATACATATGCATATATATGTGCACTGTCTCTCTCATATGTGTGTGTAATTAGAAGCACCTTATAAATGCTAGATTTTTACACTTTTTTGTATTATGAACCTAGAATATTGTATCTTTATCAGTAATGACACTTGGCCACATATACTCAGCTACTCACATCTTTATTTATTTTTTTATTTTGCAGGACTATAACTTTCTAAAACACAGAGACAGAAATATATACAGTGGTAACTTTGGAGAAATTTTAGCTCAAGCCAGATATGTGAATCATTGTCCATCCAAATGGGAATTAGCCTGATACAAAAATCATTTTCACCACAGGCAAATCTCTTTATCCCTCTGTACTTTGACTTTCTCTTCTATAACTTGATGTCCCCTCCAAATCTAAAAGCTTTAACCATAAATGGAAGAAAATAGTTTTTTTTTGTTTGTTTTTATTGCTCAAACATCCTATTTATCTTTTATTATAGACTCAGGGTGAAATATTAGGGAGCTAATGCTTTGTTGTTTTGATATTTTCCTTATTTTTTAATAAAAATAAAATCTTGATTTTTATAAATAATTTCTGTGAGTTTCTCAATACCTGTATTTTTACTGGTTGCTTTGTTTTTCATTTACCCCACTGACATCAGGGAGTTAATATAGTGAATACAATGTCATTTTCATTTATTTGAAAATTATGTATGTGTATATATATATATATATATATATAGAGAGAGAGAGAGACAGAGACAGAGACAGAGACAGCGACAAAGACAGAGAGAGAGAGACAGAGACAGAGAGAGACAGAGACAGAGACAGAGACAGAGAGACAGAGAGAGACAGAGACAGAGACAGACAGAGACAGAGACAGACAGAGACAGAGTATGAGTATTAAGCTAAAGAAAATGGGCACTCACTGCACTCAGTTGGAAAAGATAAATGCCCATAATGGGAATTAGAGCTAAGGTTCATCAGACAGTCGTCATGCTCAGAAAGGAAAGTTGAAGAAAAAAGAGGAGTCTTCAACTTGCAAGAGAGAGGAAACAAAACACAATCAGGAAGTTAGCAGAAAGCAATGAAGATATCTTTCCCAGGATTTCATTGCACCACTATTTATTGAATTCTCTGAAATTACAGTTTAAACAGAATAAGAGAATCTCTGAGCCTCCCAGTTATCAGAAAGAGAAAAGACTAGCATAAATAGACAGACTACCTCATATAAGAAAGACTCAGGAGAGTAAGTTCCCAAGAGGCTACAATCAAGCCCACCTTCAGTGAGAATAAGAAAGTAAATACCTACTGAAAACCATTCCATCTTAGACAGACTTATGAATTGAATCACTCCCCCTAAGACCAGTCTTTTCTCCATCTGTAAAATCTGTTAGTATTTTCCACTTTTTCATGATGTGTAAATAGAGGAAGTCTTATTCACACTGTTTTATTTTGTCCTACAAATATTGGTGTCTTTTCTTTGTAAAGAGGTGAATCAGTGTCACAAAAGATAGAAAAAAATGCAAATATTCTTCAAGGACCAGATGGAAGGAGAAGAAAGAAGAGATACTAGGCAAGGCTATTTGTAACCTATATTCTAGCAGATTGAAATCTCTGAATTAAAAGCTCACTTCCATAATTTTGCAATTGCTATTGGTTATTTGTTTCAGTCATGTTTGAATCTTCACAACCTCATTTGTAGTTTTCTTGGCAAAGATACTGGGGTAGTTTGCCTTTTCCTTTTCAAATATAATTTTGCTAGGGCCATTTTATTCTAATCCTTTTTTGATCCCAAGCAGAGTTTGATTTTATGTCAATATCTTCAGGATGTCTTCAAGCTATACAAATGGGTTTAATAATTGGGTTTATTTATTAAGAAACAGACTGTCTCTCATAAGGAAAGTGATCAATTGATATTCAGATAAATCCTGTTACCATATTCTCATGTCCCATTCTGTCTGCATTGTTCATAGCTACCCATTGAGGACTAATTTGGTAGTCAGATAAACTATTTGGATCATAGACATAGATCATAAATATAGATATCTCATACAAACCCTTTATTTTAAAAATTAGGAAATAGACAGTGCCAGCCATAATTTAAGGATTTAAATGTAGGTCCTATTATGCCAGAACTTTCAATCTTCACATTATATTATCCTTAGAACCATTACTATCTTTGTGATGTCTTCCATGATGGATCCCAGGCAACTCTATGAGAATGTAAATTGCAGATTATCTGCCAATCCGAATTTTGTCATGAAATTCCAACACTGAAAGATCCCCAAATAACTTACATAACAGCTCCAGGGGTTGCATTCAGGTGGGATAGTCTTTGATGACCACCCAAAGAAGCATTCTACTCCATCAGTTGTATAAACAATAGAATGAATGATAATTATACCACCAGTGCTGTGATTTAATCTGTTTTGCTTGTCTTTTTGTTAATAGAGATATTTCAGTGGGGACAAAACGAAAGTCATGAAAAATAGGCTGTGATATTAAAAGAAATCAAACGTGGAAAAGTCAGTAGGGCAACTCTCTTTTGGCCAATGTTGGCCTTTTTCCTCCATTGGAAATATTCAGGTCTTCCAAGATAATTGCATTTCTGAAAATTTGCTAAGACAAGGTGGACCATTATATAAATCAGTGAAAGCAAGTGTGTGATTTTTGTGTGATGTGGGATTAAAAAATAGCTCAGATTGGCCAAATTTCCCAATTAGAGCACTGGATGAAAAAAAATAGAAGGTATATATGTGCTTTACATTAACAACACAAGGGTCTAGTTAATATGATGAGCTGAACAAATCTTTAAGATATTTCACAGTAGAGAAAAAAGTATTTATGTATGTGTGTACACATGTATATGTACATAAATATAGCCATATATTAAATACACATATGTTTCCATATATGTGTATAAGCAAATATGTATGTATATATATAGAGACACCTATCATTGTTCAGGCTAATTTGCATGGAATTGCAAGCACTTCTCAAGTGTGATACATCTAATATTACCCTTAATTATTCCCTGCCAGTAATAGGACCATGAAAATTCATCTATTATCAAAGAAATTTGAGCAGATAGATTGAAGATTGACTTAAATAAGTGAAATAAGATGGTTTTTGCAAAACTTTTTTATTATATCTATAAGTCATCCTGGATCTTCCATCACATACCAATTATAGATTCCCAACCTCAGTGCCTAATGTAAAACTGTTGACTGTGGTCTGCCCAAAACCTAGCAGCCAACATCCTTATGCATTGAAATGGTTTACTTAGGAATTCCCATTGGTGAAAGTTTTATGACTGAATTGAATGTGATTTCTTAAAACCCTTTCAAATAAATCTTCCAAATAAGCTGTAACAATCACCAAAGATACTCAATCATTATTATTTTTACAGTGTTATTTTCCCCATAGTTTCCCCTCATCCAGGGAGGAGACAAATGAGCAGCCCAGTAATCTTCCTTTCCCCGAGATTTCATCTCCATAGTTTGCCTCAAATGATAGACACGGGGCTATTACCAGACTTATGGCCATATTACTGTTCAATGGATACATGACATATTTTCACTGATTTTCTCAAGCACAGAAATTTAGAGATGGAAAGGAGCGTGGAGGTAAATCTGGTGCAACTCATACCTGAAACAGAAGTGAATTTCGAATGTACATGATGAATGATCATTTCGCCTTTTTTTAGGGAAGAGTCCAAACCCTTCATTTTTTTCTGAATGCTGTCATGGATATTTCTACTATTTCTCACCAGAATCATTCAGATTATTAGTCTATTAGCCTTGAGAGGGACTTTTGAGGGAAGCAGAAGGACTGTAGAATGAGAGCATGATGATATGGGATACCTTCTCTTTTCATATATGAGGAAACCGAGGCCCCAAGGCATTAAGTTACTTATCCAAGGTCACATATCCATCCCCTTCCTTGTATAGGAGAGGAAACTAAAGCATGGAGAGGTATTGTATGATAGTGGAAAGATCAGTAATAATGGAGTCAGGGCTTAACAAAATTCCAATCCTTCCTCTGATTCTTGGACCTGTGGAACAATGATCAAGTCATTGGCCTGAGACTCAGTTTCTTCATCCCTGAAAAAGGAATATCAGTAACCACTTCACAAGACGTTTGTGAAGATCAAATGAAATAATGAATTATGCAACACCATGTGAAAGAATTAAAAACAATTTGTTAAGCACTTACTCTATTCCAGACAGCATATTAGGGGTTGAAATGCAAATAGATAAAGCAATGCAATTCTTATTCTCAAAGAGCTCATTTTCTTATTTGGAGGGATAGTATATAAAAGAGTTCTAGGAGGACAATAATGACAGAAATTCCTAATGGTGCAGCATCAGGACACACAGTAAGGCCTTTGGGTCCTAAAGTTGCAACGTTAAGTCCTCTAACAATGTTTGGGGTTGCTAATGCTGCGGAAAAAAAGAACACGGTATGGTACAGCATAGGGGACTTTACCATAGGGAAGGGAGTCAGTAAGGATCTCCCAGGAAGGTTTGTTGTTGTTCAGTCATTTTGCCATATATGATTCTTTGTGACCCCAAGGATTGTAGCATGCCAGACCTTTCTGGCCTCCACTATCTCCCAAGTCTTTTCATGTTCATGTTTTTTTTTCTATGACAATATCTATCCATCTCATCCTCTGCTATCCCCTTTTCCTTCAACCTTTCCTGACATCAGGACCTTTTCCAATGAGTCCCATCTTCTTATTATGTGACTGAAGTATTAAGACTTCAGTATTTGTCTTTCCAATGAATAGCTTGAATCAGTTTCTTGAAGTGTTGATTGCTTTGGTCTCCTTGCTGTCCAAGGGACTCTCAAAAATCTCCAGCACCACATTTCAAAAGTATCATTTCTATTTTCCTTTTTGTCCAAGTCTCATAGCCAAACTGCTACTGAAAAAAACAGCATAGCTTTGACTGTATAGACCTTTTGTTGGCAATATGATGTCTCTACTTTTTATTATGCTATCCAGATTTGCTGCAACTTCCCTTCCAAGGAGCAAGTGTCTTTTAGTTTCATGGCTGTAGTCACCATCTGCAGTGATCTTTGAGCTCATGAGTATAAAATATGATACTTCCTCCATTTCTTCTCCTATTTACCAAGAAGTGATGGGACCAGTTGACAAGACTTCAGTTTTATTTTTTTATGTATAGCTTCAAGCCATATTTTATATTCTGATTTTTTGTCACCACATCAAGAAGCTTCTTAATTCTTCTTCACTTTTTGACATCATAGTGCTATTATCTGACTTTCTGAGATTGTTTAGATGATTTCCCATTATCCAAGGAGTAAGCAATCATGTTTCTCTTCTTGATTTGCTATCCCTATGATTCCATCAAAAGAGAATTTGTGGAAGGAGGACATTTGTTGCATGGCTATTAAATGACTTACCTAAGTTCACTCAGGGGCAGCTAGGTGGCACAGTAGATAGAGTGTGGGACCTGGAGTCAGGAAGACCTTCATTTAAATCTATTCTCAGACATTTACTAGCTGGATGTTCCTGGGAAATCACTTAACCCTGTTTGCCTCATTCCCTTATCTGTAAAATGAATTGGAGAAGGAAATGGCAAACCACTCTGGTATCTCTACTAAGAAAGTCCTAAATGGGGTCACAAAGAGTCACTCATGACTGAAATGACTAAACAATAAAAAAGTTCATTCAAGTAAAATAGTGACATATCTGTGGCCCTGATTCCAAGCCTGACATTCTTTGCACTACACCATGCTGCTATCGTTGATTTTCTGTGAACATTTTCCAAATATAGGCTGATTTCTCTTACCTGCAAGGTTCTGATTCAGAGAATTATAATGAAGGGTAGCATCAATATTGCATCTTCTGTTGACAAGTCATCATACAAAATTGATGAGTCCTGCTGATGCTTTTAGAGGTTTCTAGACTCTAGAAAACAAATGTGCTACCTCTCCACAGTAGGTTACAAATGCATGCTCCTGATTTAGTTGAAATATGTGTTGCAACATCTATGACTCGACAGTCAAGGACTCCCTGTTGGTTGCATTTCTGAGTAAGGCTCAAGGTGATACCCTGAGTTTTTTTCTTTCCCAATGTCAATGACAATTTGTGCTCATCAAAAGACATAGCTCCTCTCAGATCTGCTCTTTGCATTTCTGGCACAAATTCCAATTTAGGTACAGGAATGATTGTCAACACGGTAACAAGTTCTTTCCTCTTTCCTGGCAATCCTTACCAGCTCTCTTGTACTGGGATTCTGGATGTTAGGTTTCTCAGGGTACAGTCTGAGCAGTTTGATGTACAAAGGGATGGCTCCATCCCAGGTTATGTAATATCTCTTGCCCCTTCCCATTTGATGGTAGAATTGCATTAATTCAAGGAGAAGAGGTATGCTCCATTGTCTGTTGTAAGTTTTTTAAATTAAATTTTATGTTTATCTTTAGTTTACATCATTCATTTCCAAAAGATTTTGAGTTACATATTTTCTCCTCATCTATTAAAAGTTTTAGTAACATATTTAATAGACAGATATCTTGGAAGATTCCTGGGAAATAGTCCACTCTGCAGCCCAGGATCTCCATGGGTGTTTGTGATACTGATGAGGATTTCAGGAATTTGACTCATCCCTTTTATTTTCATAGCATTTAGAGATGGAAAGTACATTGGAATTCATCGAAGTCATGTTACTACCATGTATTTTATACTTGAGGAAAATGAGGCCCAAGTTGGTGTATCAGCAATGCCATATTCACAATGCCTGTGGAGATTACAGATATGCTGATATAATTATCCATCACAAAATACATCATGCTTGCCATATGGGGGAATAAACTAGAAAATTTATTAAGATACCAAAAGACTGAGTCCCAAAACCAGAAAGTGAAAGCCATCAGAGTAGTTATGAAATTGGCACAGGTAGATAAAGTAGAAAGCACCCACATTTTCAAGCCTTTAAAACAGAACAGGCTACCTCAGGCAAAGGTCCTCCTCTCCCCACTCACAGCAATCACCCAGCGTCCGGGAAGCGCACTCCCATAAGCTCTGGCCCCTGGCAGTCCTCAGCAGGAGTCCTTAGCAGAAATTCTGGCTGACTCAAAAAGGGCTTTGCGCTGCCGCTGCCTCTGCTGCTGCCGCCGCCGTCGCCACCACCACCAGCCACCGCAGGAACTCTAGCTTGGCTTCCGCTTCCTTTTGCTCCACCCCTTCCTGCTACATCAGCAAGTCCAGCGGGGCATGGAAGATCTTTAAATCCCATAACCCTTACAGTTGGTGAGGCACCTTTTCCAACAGTCTTTTCCAGTATAACTCACACCTATCTCTATAGGAAAATGGTATGTAACATTCATTCACTCCATGCTGCAAACAAACTGATCTCCTAGATGTTGCCAATATCCAACATTCTCTCTCTTGTCTTTGTACCTTAATGAGATTTTGAACTTGTAGGGATTAAAATTAATCTTACCCAGATTCCCATTAAAAGGCAGCATGTCGAGCTGGCCTTGGAGCCAAGAAAACATGGATTCAAATCCTTTCTCTTAAATGTATTGTTTGTGTAACCCTAGGGTAGTTAGGTAACCACACAATCCTCTGGGCAATCCTTGAAGACTATACATAGCAGAGACCAAGAAAAAGAAGCACTTTGTGGATTTCTGTTGTCCTAGACCAGGTCATTAGTAGGGGGGAAAAAACCTAAAACAAAACAGATAGTTTCTTTGATCTGCAATTAATGAAGTTCATGCACACAATGTTGGACATTTCTGCCCTTAAATTTGCTTGTTTGGGTTAAGGAGTTACTTCTGTAAAGAAGGATGCATTGGCCACCTACTCTCAGGGCCAGGTCTGTGACAGCATCGTACTCTAGTGACTCCCTCTTATCTAGAGGATCAAATAGAACATCCTCTGGTTCTCTTTTGAAGCTCTTTATTACCTGGTCCCTTCCTACCTTTCTATTTTTCTCACACCTTGCTCCCCTAAATCCAATATAACTGTTTCTCTAGCAAGTCATTCCATCTCCCAAATTCCTCAATTGTCACTAACTGTCCCTCATTTCTAAAGTGGAGATGGTTAGCCTGGTATTAGTATGATAATCAATACTAGTAAAATGGCCAGGATCTCCCAGTGCATCCTGGCCATTTCTAGTCATCCTGGTGACTATCTACCCACTGGACCCAGATGACTCTAGAGGAGAAAGTAAGTCCAATGTCTTTACACAGCCCTAATTCACTCAAATCAGTCAACTGCAGATCATACCACCATGTCCTCAATGTCATGGTCATCTTTGAGACTGACGGATAAACACAACTACAACAAGCCCAGTGGACATGCTCTTTAACCACTACTGTAAGCCTCAGTTTCCTCATCTGTAAAATGGGGGATCCCATGTCAAATAATTCCGTCTATAAAAGTTTTGCTAATAGCATTTCTGTTTCATTGGGATTGTACAAACACGGATGACTAGCTCTTCCTCTTATCACAGTTGGAGCTTACATGGTTTAATTTTCTAGAATCTAGAGCCACCTCTACCCCTAGTCAATGCCTTAAAATAAGGCTTTAATGGAGGCATACATGAAAAGATTAAAGGATTGTGGGTGGAAAAGCCCTCAGAGGCCATCTGTTTCAATTTCTTCATTTTAAATGCAAGGAAATAGATCTAGAGAAGTTAGGAGACCTCTGAATGGTCATATGAATAGTTTGTAACAAAACTGAGATTTGAATACATCTTTTCTGGTTCCAAATCAAACATTCTTTCCACTGCACTCAAGCATGGATCTAGAATGCCTCCCTGCCAATGAACTTTGTCCACTGAAACTGTCTTATCTAGCCTTTAAATTCTTCATTCTTCTCAGATAGGTTGCTGGTTTGTTCTCCTGAGCCAAATTTTCCATCCCAGTAACTACATCTTGAGTTATCATTAATAGCTTCCATTATAATAGCAATTTACAATGATAAATAACATACTTTAATCTAACTATATTTTTATATTTTATTTATATTTATACATTTTATCTAACTATATATTTTGCTTCCTCCTTAAAACTAGTCTGTAATAAAGGCAAAGCAAGTTCTGTTATCTCCATAGAACAGATGCAGATGTAGCAGAGTAGATAGAGGACTGATATCAGAATCAGGAAGATCTGGATTTCAGTCATGCCTTTGCCACTTGTTGTTTGTATTATTCTGGACAAGTCACTGAATTTCTTAGCACCTGTAAGCATGACTTCATATTATTCTTTCTTTCCTGATATTAACATAACTAAATATCTATTCTTGATGGTCTCTACACCCTCTGAATGGCCTCTCTAGTCCATCCCCAGGGATGCAAAGAACTGGGACTTTGGCTATTTCACTGAGTAAAAATCAAGAATCATGTGTCCAGTTAAGACTTATAAATACCCAAACACCCTGTTACAGTTGGCAGCTTGTTCTATCTTGAATTCTACCCTAACCCAAATTCAAGTCCAATTTCTTTCTAAAGGTCTGTGTAGAAACTTTATTTTCCCAGCTATTTGGAACCTAAATCATTTCTGCTAAAAAAAAAAATCTGCTTTTGACAGACCATTTTGACCTCCTCAGACACCACCTTGTTTAAAGGTTGCTATTCTCAATTGTATTTTGTGACAAGTCTCCTCCAGAAACAGACAAAAAGATAGATGAGATAACAAGACTCCATTTATTTACAAGAATATTTTTTTACGATGATTGACATCTGAACCCAGAGGAAATATGGTTTCATTTCCCCCAAAAGGGTGAATCAAGTCTTGCTGTCAACCTTTATTTTCTTATATCAGTCATTTATTCTCATTTTCTAGGGGGGGGGGAGTAAGAATTCATTTTTCTATTAGCTCCAGCACAAGCCTTGAAACATTTTTAAGCTCATTTCTCCAATTCATCATGATTTTCAATGTAATTTGGAACAAGCCAATTAATATATTTTTTCTTCATTGGCTTGCTACTAATTAGCAGACCCATTGGTAACTTCTGTCAATGGTTGCAAATGTTTCTTATGATTTTCTTTGTGCTTTCTTGAGCTGATCACTTGAAAGTTCTTCTTTTGAACTTGATCAGAGCCCTTTGCCAGTATATTCACATTATGGGACAAAATTGAATTACATAATTATATTTTTAAGTATTTCAACTCCATTTATTTTTATAACTTTACAGTAACAAGAACTTCATTTTTACTTGTTTTATAGTTTTAATACACTTTTACAAAGTATTACCTTATCAACTTTGTAATTAACATTTAAAATGTCTCTGTTACCATTTTACATAAAAAAATAGGGTTTGAAGGATAAAATGACTTTACCAAGGACACACATGTAGAAAGTGGCAAAACCTTGACTCAAATTTACTCTTTTCCCAAGTTAACAGATGGAATAAGGCTTGATGATTATGCCTGAACTGTAAATAGTTTTTAAAATGTTTTAACATTTATAATGTTCACTCCTCAACAAACACTAAATTAGTCTAAAAGAGATTTTTAGAAGTCTTGTTTTTTTCTAAATGAAACCAACTCTCACATGTTATAGGCAAAGCATTTCTTTTTTATGGGCAGAATTTAATTGTGGTCCAACTATGTAAGACTAAGAATACTCCATATGCTAAATAAGATATATAGCTAAGGCATTATAGTCTAGATTTATACGTAGGAGCCACTATTCGTCTATTTTATAGCCAACTAACTGAAGGATTAATTGCTTTCCATTACAGTGAGACCATAAAAGGAATAAAATCACAACAAAAGTCTTCTGGCACATGGTAGTGTTTCAGCTTTGTACCTGCCACATTTAATTTGCCAGGATCCATACAGCAATTAAACACGATACTACTGCAAACATCGAATAAAATCAGTCCATTTCAAGTTGAAGTAATGATGTATAATAAGAAAGCAAACTATGATGATATTTGGTCAACATTTCTTGACAGAGCTCCTCCTCTACTATGCCCCTCCCAGTATACAGAAGGTATTATAACTAAGACAAATCTTAAATAAACCATGATTCACAAAACAAGATGATGTTGGTGAAGGAGCTATTGAGAAATATCAGCAAGACAAAAATGTTTATGTGCAATGGAAAGACCAGGGAAAATGAATTGCTGGAATCTAAAAAGTCAGAAAGGATTCTCATTAGTTAATTCATTCCTTCTCCTTTATAGTAGCAATATATGTTGTTGTTCACTTGTTTCAGTTGTCTGTGTCTGACTTTTCCGGATCTCATTTGAGCTTTTCTGGGCAAAGATACTGGATTGGTTTACTGTTTCCTTCTCCAGCTGATTTTATAAATGAAGAACAGAAGCCAATAGGCTTCAGTTACATTCCCTGAGTCACAGAGCTAGTAACTGTATAAGGCTACATTTGAACTTAGGAAGATGAGTCTTCCTGATTCCTAGGTCAGTGCCTAGCACACATACCCCAGGATATAATCCAGTTCCATTCAGTTAACCTTTGGACAGCTTACCGTGTTTCCCCGATAATAAGACACTGTCTTATTAATTTTTTTTGGACAGAAAAACACCAGAGGGCTTATTTTCAGGGGAGGGCTTATTTTAATGAACATTGACAGCAATTTTAATAAACAGGTAAATGTGAACAAAAAAATGTACCTTTATTCAATAATGATCATGTCATCTTCTTCAACAACATCGTCATAAGTGTCCATACCCTGAATTCCGTCCTGGATGTCTTGCGCCTCCATTTCCTTCAGAAGAAGTGGACCCAATCTGTCATGTCCAGAAATATAGCTCTCTTTAAATGAATATGTCTTGTCCAGGTAACCTGCTCGTAGTGCCTTGGCGACACAGCTGTCAGTAATTTTATCCCATGACTTCTTCACCCAAGTCACGACTTCTTGCAGACAGGGCTTCACAAAGTTTCCACGCTGATTTCTTTCCATTCTATTTTCAATGTAGTCATTGACTTCCATGCTCAAATGGTCCTTGAATGGCTTGTTTATTGCAATATCAAGGGTCTGGAGATAGGCAGTCATTCCTGCAGGAATCATTACTTGATCTGTTCTTCTCTCTGCAAGGAAGTTCTTCATTTCTTTAGCGCAGTGAGTGCTGGCTGAATCCCAGACTATCAGACCTCTTTGGTTACCTCGCATAACAAGTGGCAGCATTAAATCAACCCACTTTCTTATAACGGCTTGTGTACACCAGGCTTTTTCGGTTTCAAGAACGTAAATGCCAGATACACATTCAATCTTATCTTTCTTGCCCTTACTGATGATTAGAGGTGTGGCTTTCTTTCCATCCAAATGAATTGCCAAAACACAGGTGACCCGTGCACCCCTGTGATGAATTGTTGTTTGAGATCCTTGTCCCATAAACACTGCAGTTTCATCCATAGCAATCATATTGCAGGTTTGGTACTTGGAAATGTC